>NW_026733130.1:0-35812 GCF_028476545.2 Physella acuta
CGACTACACGCCATAGATTATTTAATTATTAGAAGCCTAACTAACCTATTCGTTTCACGATGTAAACAAACCACTGCGAGTACGGAGCGGAGTACGAGAATATTATTTCGTTCGTACTCGACCAATCAGCGTTCGAGATTCTCTCGTACTCGCATAATGAGCTCGCTCGTACTCGCATAATTAGGTGTAGGGAAATATTTCAGTTTTATTCGCACAAAACGGTGAAAATAACGTCTAATATCATATTTTAACATGACAAACGTGGATCTTTTCTATGCCTACACGTGTGGGCAATGAAACTCTTTATTTTTTATCCAAGGGTCGCATAGCAGAATAGGTGAAAAAATGACTTTGAAAACGACACCGTTAGCCGACAAGCCAGCAACATTCCAGTCGACACGGCAAGCTGCTTTTTCATTGGCTGGCTCATTCGCCGACCGCTTTTGGTTGGGCGGTGTCCGCCATATTGAACGAACTCGAGCCCAGGACCGTATATAAGGAGCGAGTTTCTCTGCAGACGGCGTTTTTCGAACACTCCTTCATCAACAAAGAAGAAAAATTCAATATGTCTGGCCGAGGCAAAGGTGGTAAGGGACTCGGCAAAGGAGGCGCCAAGCGTCACAGGAAGGTGTTGCGTGATAACATCCAAGGTATCACCAAGCCAGCCATCCGTCGTCTTGCTCGCAGAGGTGGTGTCAAACGTATCTCTGGTCTGATCTACGAAGAAACCAGAGGTGTCCTCAAGGTGTTCCTTGAAAATGTCATCCGTGATGCCGTCACCTACACTGAGCACGCCAAGAGGAAGACCGTCACTGCTATGGATGTCGTCTATGCTCTGAAACGTCAAGGTCGCACCCTGTACGGCTTCGGCGGTTAAACTCAACCCAGGACCACCCATTTGTTCTACCCATCCGGCCCTTATTAGGGCCACCCATACGTTTCCGAATTAGCTCGAGTGGTTGTAACCCCTACACGAATGTTTTCCATACCTACCCCTTATTTAACTTACTGAGTTACTTCTAATTATTAGGTTGTAGCCTACTTAGTTTATTTATTTAATTTGGGCAGAGTGGTCATCTTTCCTTTGTTGGTTTTTAAGGGGTTTGTTTCCATGGGTGGGTAGGATCGAGGTAGCCTACCGTGAAGGCACAAAAGAAACAAACAAAAAATATTTCGATATTACAAAAGTGTTCACAGGTATGTGGTGAACTTAGGAAAGAGTGCAGGTGGTAAGAATAGGTGTCCAGTGGGGCAAAAAATAAAAGACAAAAGATGAAAAAAAGTCTACAACACGTGGTGTTCCCAAGCGGTCACCCATCTAAGTACTAACCACGCCCGACGTTGCTTGACTGCGGTGATCGGACGAGAACCGGTATTTTCAACGTGGTATGGCCGTAGACATCTGTGTGAGAAAATTGGGGCTTATAAATATACTCAAACGAAATCAGCAGTTATTCGTCCTTTTCTGGCTACAATAATGATTTCACTGCTTTCCTCATATTATTTCAATAATAAAAAACGCCCTAAATCTCCACAAAAGCGAAACATTGTTTTAATATCGAATACTATGTGCCTTTTTTTCCCTCTACAGCCATTGGTCGCTATTTTTAACCTGAGGCGGTAACCACCGGTAGACTTCCCTGAGCTACTAATTTTCGAGCATCGCGCGTTGTAAAATACAAAATAAATACATTTTCCCCATTTTCCTTGACTAAAATCAGAAAACCAGGTGCCCCCTGCATCCGACCTGTCCTTTAACTATCGCTTTCATGTGAAATGATCTATCGGAAAGGCGATACTTTAACTTTTTTGGGTCTCCCGCTCACTCACTCCTTCCGAAACATTCTGCACGAATTCATTCAATTTTAATCCAACTCATCACATAGATCTAGATCTAGCCGCCTACAAGTCTACTAATTTAATGTTTGAGAAATAGTTCAATGCTTTTCATTTATTAATTATTCTTTTAACCTTTTCCCACGACAACTGGCACATTTATTTTCAGTCTATTAATATTCTGGCTTCATTTTAAAACACGCAACTAGGCGACGATCTAGAATTCTAGATCTAACGCTCTAGCTTAACTAAAATAATATAAACAGGAGGGTAGATCTATTCAAAATACTGTTTCAAAAATTACAATAATAATTTCACGGTGAAAAAAAAAAGGCAGGCGATCCATGGTTAATTAAATGCTAATTAAGGATGTTGCTTAAAAGGTTAGGTTGGCCTGGGACGCCAGTATTTCTCTAGAGTCTAGATCTAGAATTTCTAGATTCTGTAGGAATGAGTAGCCTAGGTATTAATAATTAAATGCATTAGTAATTATTAGTAAATAACATAAGATTTAGTTCAGTAAAAACTAATAGATCTAGATTTTAGGTCCAATGTTGGCTATCAGACTTGATGCTTGATTGTAATGATTATTAGGTTTGAGCAATTAATTTTTTTAAACATTTTTTTTAATTATTAGTATTAGTGATAAGTCATCATTAGTGGGAGTAAATTTACTTCTTTCCAGTCTGGTTCTGGGTTTCCTTGTAGCCTATATAATCTAGATCTAGTTGGTGATAATATTAATAAATATTGTTTCCCATTTTAAATACTCAGGCGGTTTGTTTGAAAGTCTGACCGCAGCTCCATATTCATTGACTGTCGAAGCAGCGCATAAAATGAATTAGCTTATATCCAGGGCTGGCCTGGTCTGCCTGTTATTGTGACTGAATTGTCCTACAGACAAGACCTGAAGAAGCCCTCGTTAAGTAATAAGTGTACAGCTTGCTTTTAGCCTGGCGCGGGGATCTTTCACCGGCCACTTTAACATTCTGCGACAGGGCAGGCCTTTACTTTAAGCTTTAATCTTAGCTGGTTCCGCTTTAACACAGGGTATTCTTTTGTCTTTAAGTATACCGCTTTCTTTCATCAGCCTGGAACCCTGTGTCTGCTACCGGTATCTCATCCGGCAGGGCAAAACAATTTCCAGTTTTTAAATTAAGCTGATGTCATTTTTAATACCAATGATTAGGATTTTGGCACAATGCTTATTTTTCTATATACACAAGATGAATTTCACATCATTTTCTGATTTCAGTTTAAGTTTGAAAGCATGTAAAATGTCAATTTGTCCTGCTATGTGATTTTTCTTCATTTATTTTTTGCTAGCCCATGGCATCACATTATGAAGACTCTACTAATATCTTTAGGCTGGGGCCAGTACCTTAACCGACTGTCGTCAAATGAAAAAACTGACAGAAGAGCGCAATTTAATACACACAACAGATATATATGTATCCGAACAAACAAATAAATATATTTGAACATATATACATACCTTTATATACGCACACTGATATATACATATATTTACATAATAAATACATTATATATGAATATATCTATATATATAACTTATTTATTTATACATATATATATATATATATATACTTATATATATATATATATATATATATATATATATATATATATATATATATATGTATTATGAATATATATATTAATTCTTATATAATATATATTTGTAAATATAAATTATATATATGTGTGTATATATATATCCTTCTGTTTGCTGGGGTAGAAGAAAAAAACTTATAATTATAATATTCTGAAGGATATTATTTTACTTGAGCGTCTTTCGTCTACACTCAAATATATATATTTGAATATACATTCAAATATATATTCAATGAATATACATTTAGACACACATGTAAATATATATATATATATATACACAAAACATGCATATATATACATACGTATATATAGACATATATACAATATTCGTCTATGTATATATATTCAATATTTTTACATTATAAATAAATATATATATAAAAATATATATATATATATATATATATATATATTTAAAAAAATATATACATATATGAAATACTTTTTACACATATTTATTTATGCTTCTATAATATATGGAAGGATATTAATTTACTCAAGCGTCTGCCTTGGGTGTTTATATAAAAAGAGAAGGGTTGAACTAATGAGAGGAATAAAAAAAATCTTTATATTCAATCTAATTTATTTATATTGTATATGTTATAGACTGGCATACATTTTTTTCTCTCTGGTTTATGTGAAAGGAGCTTGCAGGGATTCAAATTATTATTTTTTGCATTGAAATTCATTCTTTATTAATCACAGCTATGTTGCAGGCATATAAATACTTCCCTTTGGGCTCAAGTTGCTTTGAAAGAATCCTTGTCAGTATAGAACTAGTACCAGGACCATAAATGTATGCCCCAGGGCAAATGTTAAGAAAACCTCATCATTTTACAACTCCAACTGACCAGGGGCTTAAGAAATGATGCTTCTGCGCAAACTTTCTCGTCAGCCGGTAAGAGATCAACCTCCTTTTGATTGTTTAAATTTAATCTGTGCTGAAATCATTGTGCAGGCTGGCAAAGAAAACCATGAACTTCTTGAAAGCTGTGTACTTGAGCTCATGTTATTTTTTATTTTCTGTATTTTGAAAAAAAAAAAAGTATATATATGATAATAAAAAAAAAAAGTTCAGAGTATTTAATTGTTGTTTTGTCTTGTTAAAGAGAATGTATGTTGTGCAGAAGTGTAACCAACTCATTTTCAAGCCAGGCCTAGCAAAAGACAAAACCAAAAGAATCATATGATATGATGGTAGTAGGAAAAAAGTATATCAGTGAACAAATGGTGGCAGATGCATGCCTTAGCAATCTGACATGGTAGCTTTAATGAAAGAAAAACAAAAATAATAAAAACACCAAAAGCCACACTCACACAGTTATGTTCAACATATATAATGAAGACAGAAAAAAACCAACCCACCAGAATGGATGTATTGTAATGAAAATGGCAGTTAGCACTGGTGATAAGAATCAAAGTGTTGGCTAATAATTCCTATTACAACAGCCAGCCTTATAATCTGAATTAAAACTATTAAATCCCATTCATCCCTTGGATCTATGCCAAACAACACACAATAAATGATATGCATAGAGGTGTGCTGATGCCCTGTGTGAGATGCAGAATGAAATAGTGTTTTTAAAAAAAAGGAGCCACCCAGTAATAAGTATGTGGCCTTTTTATGTCTAGTTTAAAGGATAGAATTAGCATGAAATGTGTTAAGAGAATAGTGTGTGCAGTTGTTGGGATAGGCATATTACTATGTAGGCCTATGTATGTATGTATATCTATCTCTACTTATTAAAGAAAAGAATGACTAAACAAAAAAAAAAAACTGTAACATGGCAGCTACACAGAGTGGGTGGGTGGATGAGGGAGGGAGGGAAAACTCGTTCAATGTAAACCAAACCGAGCTAATTGGGAATGGGTGGAGGCCCTGAAAAGGGCCGAGTAGTAGAGCCACAACAAGCAAGCCAGGTGGTTGTTTGCTGTTGTGTTTATTTGCTGGTGGTGTACTTGGTGACAGCCTTGGTGCCTTCACTGACGGCGTGTTTGGCCAGCTCACCGGGCAGGAGGAGACGGACAGCGGTCTGGATCTCCCTGGAGGTGATGGTGCTGCGCTTGTTGTAGTGGGCAAGACGGCTGGCTTCAGCTGAAATGCGCTCAAAGATGTCGTTGACGAAGGAGTTCATGATGGACATGGCCTTGGAGGAAATGCCAGTGTCAGGGTGCACCTGCTTCAAGACTTTGTAAATGTAGATGCTGTAGCTTTCCTTTCTCCTCCTCTTCTTTTTCTTGTCACCGGTGCGTACGGCTTTAGCCTTACCGGCCTTCTTGGCTCCCTTGGAAGAAACTTTAGGTGGCATGTTGTTTTCTTTTCAATGGCTTGAACAGAAATGAGGCGAACCGACCGCCGGCCGCCCTTTTATATGAAACGGCGAGGAAATTTGGAGAGTACGAGTACGAGTACGAACGCCAAGCCGCTGCGCAGCCAATCAGAACGCTCGCTTGGTGACGAACGGATTTCCTCGCCGTTTCGTATAAAAGGGCCGATCTCGCCGTTAAGTCTTCATTCATCGCCTGCAGCCGTATCGCTGTTAGTCGCTGTATTTCTTCTCGCTCCTAACCAACTCACAATGTCCGGACGTGGTAAAGGCGGTAAAGTCAAGGGAAAGTCCAAGTCTCGCTCCTCCAGGGCAGGCCTTCAATTCCCAGTCGGACGTATTCATCGTCTGTTGAGGAAAGGAAACTATGCTGAGCGTGTCGGTGCTGGTGCCCCAGTCTACCTAGCCGCCGTCCTCGAGTATTTGGCCGCTGAAGTGCTCGAGTTGGCCGGCAACGCTGCCAGAGACAACAAGAAGACAAGAATCATTCCTCGTCACCTCCAGCTGGCCATCCGTAACGACGAAGAGTTGAACAAACTTTTGTCGGGTGTCACCATCGCCCAGGGTGGTGTCCTCCCCAACATCCAGGCCGTGCTTCTGCCCAAGAAGTCACAGAAGACACCCGGTGGCAAGAGCTAAACAGTGTCACCCTGCTGCCCACTGTCCACCTAGCCTACTACTGTCCTTTTCAGGACAACCAAAGTTTACCCAATTAGCTTTCGTTGTGTGTCAATGAACAAAAATCGAGTTTTCCTACCCTACCCTACCCTACCCTACTTGTTTCAAACTTTATTAATAACGTATCAACATGTCAATCACTAGCAGTATGAGATCATTATTATAGATGTATAATACTTACACTGGTTTACACGAGCAGAACAGGGAGGGGGCGGTCATATTAATAGTAGTAACTGGACATATTTTAGGGGTATTCGTTCATAGATACAAATGAAAATAGAATCTATTTTTCTTTAAATGTGCTCCGTTTAACCCCTGTCTACAACAAATAAGGGTGGTCGTTATTTTAAAATTCTATTCTTTAACCTACCGCTAGTCTACCCTTTTTATTTTATATCTTCTTCTTTTTAAAACCAAATATGTTTTTATTAATCCTTCCCCCTCATTTATTTACACACTGTGTAAATACCGCCGATCGGGCGGTCGAATCGGGTCAGAATATCTACCTAGGTCTATAGACTAGGTCTAGATCTAAATTGTTTCAGGCAGTCTATGTTGGGTTCTTTTCTAATCACTCACACACACATTCATAATTCATTGAAGACGACAGAAGCAAACACACCGGATTCCATTGACAAGCGGCACAACCAAGGATTTCATTTGAACGAAGAATATTTTGTGTTATCGGCCCTGTCTGCTATTAATAGATCGCTCGGCTGGATACCGTGTCTAAAAATAATCTGCTATGTCGACGCTGTCTCAACGTTGTGTGGCTGCTACTGGCCAATCAGCGTCGTTAAACTCGTACTCGTCCAATGGGAGAGCTTCGTTGCGCTAAGGGTTTGGCGGACGGTTATAAAAGGGCCAGCAGCGCTGAGCTGCCGCATTTCCTTAACAGTCAGTTAAGATCATTCAAAAAAAAAAAGATGGCTCGTACCAAACAAACCGCCCGAAAATCTACTGGAGGCAAAGCCCCACGTAAACAGCTGGCCACCAAAGCCGCCAGAAAGTCAGCACCAGCCACCGGCGGTGTTAAGAAGCCCCATCGTTACAGGCCTGGAACCGTCGCCCTGAGAGAAATCCGTCGTTACCAGAAGAGCACTGAGCTGCTCATTCGCAAGCTGCCATTCCAGCGCCTGGTCAGAGAAATCGCCCAGGACTTCAAGACTGACCTTCGCTTCCAGAGCTCCGCTGTCATGGCCCTGCAGGAGGCTAGCGAGGCTTACCTCGTCGGTCTGTTTGAAGACACCAACCTGTGCGCCATCCACGCCAAGCGTGTCACCATCATGCCCAAGGACATCCAGCTAGCCAGGTATCCGTGGTGAGCGTGCTTAAGAGGTTTCCTTTAAGCCCAAACCACCACCCCCTGTCCCTCAACCAAGGTCCTTTTTAGGACCACCTGACAACGTTCAGATTAGCAGTGAAGGTCCCCCACCTCACGAGTTTCCACCCACCCACCCACTACAACCCCTGCCCATGTCTGCCACTCTACTACTACTACTACTACTACATCTATTAGTATTATTCTGGGGGATGCGGGAAATAGGTTCTATTCATTTATCTCTTTAATTCAACTCACACATCACATTGCTATTTGAATTCGTGTATGCATGCTGTTGATATTGTTTTATTTATCTCAAATGTGAAGAAAGGAGAGAATAAATTTTAATATTTTTCTTTCACCCACCCACCACCCTATCCATTGCTTTTTAAAATATATATATAAAAAAAAAAAAAAGAAAAACCCTTTAGGGTTAGAGCTAGATATCTAGATCTTAATCGGAGAGCAGAAATTATTCTTAACGACTACACGCCATAGATTATTTAATTATTAGAAGCCTAACTAACCTATTCGTTTCACGATGTAAACAAACCACTGCGAGTACGGAGCGGAGTACGAGAATATTTTTCGTTCGTACTCGACAATCAGCGTTCGAGATTCTCTCGTACTCGCATAATGAGCTCGCTCGTACTCGCAATAATTAGGTGTAGGGAAATATTTCAGTTTTTATTCGCACAAAACGGTGAAAATAACGTCTAATATCATATTTTAACATGACAAACGTGGATCTTTTCTATGCCTACACGTGTGGGCAATGAAACTCTTTATTTTTTATCCAAGGGTCGCATAGCAGAATAGGTGAAAAAATGACTTTGAAAACGACACCGTTAGCCGACAAGCAGCAACATTCCAGTCGACACGGCAAGCTGCTTTTTCATGGCTGGCTCATTCGCCGACCGCTTTTGGTTGGGCGGTGTCCGCCATATTGAACGAACTCGAGCCCAGGACCGTATATAAGGAGCGAGTTTCTCTGAAGACGGCGTTTTTCGAACACTCCTTCATCAACAAAGAAGAAAAAATTCAATATGTCTGGCCGAGGCAAAGGTGGTAAGGGACTCGGCAAAGGAGGCGCCAAGCGTCACAGGAAGGTGTTGCGTGATAACATCCAAGGTATCACCAAGCCAGCCATCCGTCGTCTTGCTCGCAGAGGTGGTGTCAAACGTATCTCTGGTCTGATCTACGAAGAAACCAGAGGTGTCCTCAAGGTGTTCCTTGAAAATGTCATCCGTGATGCCGTCACCTACACTGAGCACGCCAAGAGGAAGACCGTCACTGCTATGGATGTCGTCTATGCTCTGAAACGTCAAGGTCGCACCCTGTACGGCTTCGGCGGTTAAACTCAACCCAGGACCACCCATTTGTTCTACCCATCCGGCCCTTATTAGGGCCACCCATACGTTTCCGAATTAGCTCGAGTGGTTGTAACCCCTACACGAATGTTTTCCATACCTACCCCTTATTTAACTTACTGAGTTACTTCTAATTATTAGGTTGTAGCCTACTTAGTTTATTTATTTAATTTGGGCAGAGTGGTCATCTTTCCTTTGTTGGTTTTTAAGGGGTTTGTTTCCATGGGTGGGTAGGATCGAGGTAGCCTACCGTGAAGGCACAAAAGAAACAAACAAAAAATATTTCGATATTACAAAAGTGTTCACAGGTATGTGGTGAACTTAGGAAAGAGTGCAGGTGGTAAGAATAGGTGTCCAGTGGGGCAAAAAATAAAAGACAAAAGATGAAAAAAAGTCTACAACACGTGGTGTTCCCAAGCGGTCACCCATCTAAGTACTAACCACGCCCGACGTTGCTTGACTGCGGTGATCGGACGAGAACCGGTATTTTCAACGTGGTATGGCCGTAGACATCTGTGTGAGAAAATTGGGGCTTATAAATATACTCAAACGAAATCAGCAGTTATTCGTCCTTTTCTGGCTACAATAATGATTTCACTGCTTTCCTCATATTATTTCAATAATAAAAAACGCCCTAAATCTCCACAAAAGCGAAACATTGTTTTAATATCGAATACTATGTGCCTTTTTTTCCCTCTACAGCCATTGGTCGCTATTTTTAACCTGAGGCGGTAACCACCGGTAGACTTCCCTGAGCTACTAATTTTCGAGCATCGCGCGTTGTAAAATACAAAATAAATACATTTTCCCCATTTTCCTTGACTAAAATCAGAAAACCAGGTGCCCCCTGCATCCGACCTGTCCTTTAACTATCGCTTTCATGTGAAATGATCTATCGGAAAGGCGATACTTTAACTTTTTTGGGTCTCCCGCTCACTCACTCCTTCCGAAACATTCTGCACGAATTCATTCAATTTTAATCCAACTCATCACATAGATCTAGATCTAGCCGCCTACAAGTCTACTAATTTAATGTTTGAGAAATAGTTCAATGCTTTTCATTTATTAATTATTCTTTTAACCTTTTCCCACGACAACTGGCACATTTATTTTCAGTCTATTAATATTCTGGCTTCATTTTAAAACACGCAACTAGGCGACGATCTAGAATTCTAGATCTAACGCTCTAGCTTAACTAAAATAATATAAACAGGAGGGTAGATCTATTCAAAATACTGTTTCAAAAATTACAATAATAATTTCACGGTGAAAAAAAAAAGGCAGGCGATCCATGGTTAATTAAATGCTAATTAAGGATGTTGCTTAAAAGGTTAGGTTGGCCTGGGACGCCAGTATTTCTCTAGAGTCTAGATCTAGAATTTCTAGATTCTGTAGGAATGAGTAGCCTAGGTATTAATAATTAAATGCATTAGTAATTATTAGTAAATAACATAAGATTTAGTTCAGTAAAAACTAATAGATCTAGATTTTAGGTCCAATGTTGGCTATCAGACTTGATGCTTGATTGTAATGATTATTAGGTTTGAGCAATTAATTTTTTTAAACATTTTTTTTAATTATTAGTATTAGTGATAAGTCATCATTAGTGGGAGTAAATTTACTTCTTTCCAGTCTGGTTCTGGGTTTCCTTGTAGCCTATATAATCTAGATCTAGTTGGTGATAATATTAATAAATATTGTTTCCCATTTTAAATACTCAGGCGGTTTGTTTGAAAGTCTGACCGCAGCTCCATATTCATTGACTGTCGAAGCAGCGCATAAAATGAATTAGCTTATATCCAGGGCTGGCCTGGTCTGCCTGTTATTGTGACTGAATTGTCCTACAGACAAGACCTGAAGAAGCCCTCGTTAAGTAATAAGTGTACAGCTTGCTTTTAGCCTGGCGCGGGGATCTTTCACCGGCCACTTTAACATTCTGCGACAGGGCAGGCCTTTACTTTAAGCTTTAATCTTAGCTGGTTCCGCTTTAACACAGGGTATTCTTTTGTCTTTAAGTATACCGCTTTCTTTCATCAGCCTGGAACCCTGTGTCTGCTACCGGTATCTCATCCGGCAGGGCAAAACAATTTCCAGTTTTTAAATTAAGCTGATGTCATTTTTAATACCAATGATTAGGATTTTGGCACAATGCTTATTTTTCTATATACACAAGATGAATTTCACATCATTTTCTGATTTCAGTTTAAGTTTGAAAGCATGTAAAATGTCAATTTGTCCTGCTATGTGATTTTTCTTCATTTATTTTTTGCTAGCCCATGGCATCACATTATGAAGACTCTACTAATATCTTTAGGCTGGGGCCAGTACCTTAACCGACTGTCGTCAAATGAAAAAACTGACAGAAGAGCGCAATTTAATACACACAACAGATATATATGTATCCGAACAAACAAATAAATATATTTGAACATATATACATACCTTTATATACGCACACTGATATATACATATATTTACATAATAAATACATTATATATGAATATATCTATATATATAACTTATTTATTTATACATATATATATATATATATATACTTATATATATATATATATATATATATATATATATATATATATATATATATATATATGTATTATGAATATATATATTAATTCTTATATAATATATATTTGTAAATATAAATTATATATATGTGTGTATATATATATCCTTCTGTTTGCTGGGGTAGAAGAAAAAAACTTATAATTATAATATTCTGAAGGATATTATTTTACTTGAGCGTCTTTCGTCTACACTCAAATATATATATTTGAATATACATTCAAATATATATTCAATGAATATACATTTAGACACACATGTAAATATATATATATATATATACACAAAACATGCATATATATACATACGTATATATAGACATATATACAATATTCGTCTATGTATATATATTCAATATTTTTACATTATAAATAAATATATATATAAAAATATATATATATATATATATATATATATATTTAAAAAAATATATACATATATGAAATACTTTTTACACATATTTATTTATGCTTCTATAATATATGGAAGGATATTAATTTACTCAAGCGTCTGCCTTGGGTGTTTATATAAAAAGAGAAGGGTTGAACTAATGAGAGGAATAAAAAAAATCTTTATATTCAATCTAATTTATTTATATTGTATATGTTATAGACTGGCATACATTTTTTTCTCTCTGGTTTATGTGAAAGGAGCTTGCAGGGATTCAAATTATTATTTTTTGCATTGAAATTCATTCTTTATTAATCACAGCTATGTTGCAGGCATATAAATACTTCCCTTTGGGCTCAAGTTGCTTTGAAAGAATCCTTGTCAGTATAGAACTAGTACCAGGACCATAAATGTATGCCCCAGGGCAAATGTTAAGAAAACCTCATCATTTTACAACTCCAACTGACCAGGGGCTTAAGAAATGATGCTTCTGCGCAAACTTTCTCGTCAGCCGGTAAGAGATCAACCTCCTTTTGATTGTTTAAATTTAATCTGTGCTGAAATCATTGTGCAGGCTGGCAAAGAAAACCATGAACTTCTTGAAAGCTGTGTACTTGAGCTCATGTTATTTTTTATTTTCTGTATTTTGAAAAAAAAAAAAGTATATATATGATAATAAAAAAAAAAAGTTCAGAGTATTTAATTGTTGTTTTGTCTTGTTAAAGAGAATGTATGTTGTGCAGAAGTGTAACCAACTCATTTTCAAGCCAGGCCTAGCAAAAGACAAAACCAAAAGAATCATATGATATGATGGTAGTAGGAAAAAAGTATATCAGTGAACAAATGGTGGCAGATGCATGCCTTAGCAATCTGACATGGTAGCTTTAATGAAAGAAAAACAAAAATAATAAAAACACCAAAAGCCACACTCACACAGTTATGTTCAACATATATAATGAAGACAGAAAAAAACCAACCCACCAGAATGGATGTATTGTAATGAAAATGGCAGTTAGCACTGGTGATAAGAATCAAAGTGTTGGCTAATAATTCCTATTACAACAGCCAGCCTTATAATCTGAATTAAAACTATTAAATCCCATTCATCCCTTGGATCTATGCCAAACAACACACAATAAATGATATGCATAGAGGTGTGCTGATGCCCTGTGTGAGATGCAGAATGAAATAGTGTTTTTAAAAAAAAGGAGCCACCCAGTAATAAGTATGTGGCCTTTTTATGTCTAGTTTAAAGGATAGAATTAGCATGAAATGTGTTAAGAGAATAGTGTGTGCAGTTGTTGGGATAGGCATATTACTATGTAGGCCTATGTATGTATGTATATCTATCTCTACTTATTAAAGAAAAGAATGACTAAACAAAAAAAAAAAACTGTAACATGGCAGCTACACAGAGTGGGTGGGTGGATGAGGGAGGGAGGGAAAACTCGTTCAATGTAAACCAAACCGAGCTAATTGGGAATGGGTGGAGGCCCTGAAAAGGGCCGAGTAGTAGAGCCACAACAAGCAAGCCAGGTGGTTGTTTGCTGTTGTGTTTATTTGCTGGTGGTGTACTTGGTGACAGCCTTGGTGCCTTCACTGACGGCGTGTTTGGCCAGCTCACCGGGCAGGAGGAGACGGACAGCGGTCTGGATCTCCCTGGAGGTGATGGTGCTGCGCTTGTTGTAGTGGGCAAGACGGCTGGCTTCAGCTGAAATGCGCTCAAAGATGTCGTTGACGAAGGAGTTCATGATGGACATGGCCTTGGAGGAAATGCCAGTGTCAGGGTGCACCTGCTTCAAGACTTTGTAAATGTAGATGCTGTAGCTTTCCTTTCTCCTCCTCTTCTTTTTCTTGTCACCGGTGCGTACGGCTTTAGCCTTACCGGCCTTCTTGGCTCCCTTGGAAGAAACTTTAGGTGGCATGTTGTTTTCTTTTCAATGGCTTGAACAGAAATGAGGCGAACCGACCGCCGGCCGCCCTTTTATATGAAACGGCGAGGAAATTTGGAGAGTACGAGTACGAGTACGAACGCCAAGCCGCTGCGCAGCCAATCAGAACGCTCGCTTGGTGACGAACGGATTTCCTCGCCGTTTCGTATAAAAGGGCCGATCTCGCCGTTAAGTCTTCATTCATCGCCTGCAGCCGTATCGCTGTTAGTCGCTGTATTTCTTCTCGCTCCTAACCAACTCACAATGTCCGGACGTGGTAAAGGCGGTAAAGTCAAGGGAAAGTCCAAGTCTCGCTCCTCCAGGGCAGGCCTTCAATTCCCAGTCGGACGTATTCATCGTCTGTTGAGGAAAGGAAACTATGCTGAGCGTGTCGGTGCTGGTGCCCCAGTCTACCTAGCCGCCGTCCTCGAGTATTTGGCCGCTGAAGTGCTCGAGTTGGCCGGCAACGCTGCCAGAGACAACAAGAAGACAAGAATCATTCCTCGTCACCTCCAGCTGGCCATCCGTAACGACGAAGAGTTGAACAAACTTTTGTCGGGTGTCACCATCGCCCAGGGTGGTGTCCTCCCCAACATCCAGGCCGTGCTTCTGCCCAAGAAGTCACAGAAGACACCCGGTGGCAAGAGCTAAACAGTGTCACCCTGCTGCCCACTGTCCACCTAGCCTACTACTGTCCTTTTCAGGACAACCAAAGTTTACCCAATTAGCTTTCGTTGTGTGTCAATGAACAAAAATCGAGTTTTCCTACCCTACCCTACCCTACCCTACTTGTTTCAAACTTTATTAATAACGTATCAACATGTCAATCACTAGCAGTATGAGATCATTATTATAGATGTATAATACTTACACTGGTTTACACGAGCAGAACAGGGAGGGGGCGGTCATATTAATAGTAGTAACTGGACATATTTTAGGGGTATTCGTTCATAGATACAAATGAAAATAGAATCTATTTTTCTTTAAATGTGCTCCGTTTAACCCCTGTCTACAACAAATAAGGGTGGTCGTTATTTTAAAATTCTATTCTTTAACCTACCGCTAGTCTACCCTTTTTATTTTATATCTTCTTCTTTTTAAAACCAAATATGTTTTTATTAATCCTTCCCCCTCATTTATTTACACACTGTGTAAATACCGCCGATCGGGCGGTCGAATCGGGTCAGAATATCTACCTAGGTCTATAGACTAGGTCTAGATCTAAATTGTTTCAGGCAGTCTATGTTGGGTTCTTTTCTAATCACTCACACACACATTCATAATTCATTGAAGACGACAGAAGCAAACACACCGGATTCCATTGACAAGCGGCACAACCAAGGATTTCATTTGAACGAAGAATATTTTGTGTTATCGGCCCTGTCTGCTATTAATAGATCGCTCGGCTGGATACCGTGTCTAAAAATAATCTGCTATGTCGACGCTGTCTCAACGTTGTGTGGCTGCTACTGGCCAATCAGCGTCGTTAAACTCGTACTCGTCCAATGGGAGAGCTTCGTTGCGCTAAGGGTTTGGCGGACGGTTATAAAAGGGCCAGCAGCGCTGAGCTGCCGCATTTCCTTAACAGTCAGTTAAGATCATTCAAAAAAAAAAAGATGGCTCGTACCAAACAAACCGCCCGAAAATCTACTGGAGGCAAAGCCCCACGTAAACAGCTGGCCACCAAAGCCGCCAGAAAGTCAGCACCAGCCACCGGCGGTGTTAAGAAGCCCCATCGTTACAGGCCTGGAACCGTCGCCCTGAGAGAAATCCGTCGTTACCAGAAGAGCACTGAGCTGCTCATTCGCAAGCTGCCATTCCAGCGCCTGGTCAGAGAAATCGCCCAGGACTTCAAGACTGACCTTCGCTTCCAGAGCTCCGCTGTCATGGCCCTGCAGGAGGCTAGCGAGGCTTACCTCGTCGGTCTGTTTGAAGACACCAACCTGTGCGCCATCCACGCCAAGCGTGTCACCATCATGCCCAAGGACATCCAGCTAGCCAGACGTATCCGTGGTGAGCGTGCTTAAGAGGTTTCTTTTAAGCCCAAACCACCACCCCCTGTCCTCAACCAAGGTCCTTTTTAGGACCACCTGACAACGTTCAGATTAGCAGTGAAGGTCCCCCACCTCACGAGTTTCCACCCACCCACCCACTACACCCCCTGCCCATGTCTGCCACTCTACTACTACTACTACTACTACATCTATTAGTATTATTCTGGGGGATGCGGGAAATAGGTTCTATTCATTTATCTCTTTAATTCAACTCACACATCACATTGCTATTTGAATTCGTGTATGCATGCTGTTGATATTGTTTTATTTATCTCAAATGTGAAGAAAGGAGAGAATAAATTTTATATTTTTCTTTCACCCACCCACCACCCTATCCATTGCTTTTTAAAATATATATATAAAAAAAAAAAAAGAAAAACCCTTTAGGGTTAGAGCTAGATATCTAGATCTTAATCGGAGAGCAGAAATTATTCTTAACGACTACACGCCATAGATTATTTAATTATTAGAAGCCTAACTAACCTATTCGTTTCACGATGTAAACAAACCACTGCGAGTACGGAGCGGAGTACGAGAATATTATTTCGTTCGTACTCGACCAATCAGCGTTCGAGATTCTCTCGTACTCGCATAATGAGCTCGCTCGTACTCGCATAATTAGGTGTAGGGAAATATTTCAGTTTTATTCGCACAAAACGGTGAAAATAACGTCTAATATCATATTTTAACATGACAAACGTGGATCTTTTCTATGCCTACACGTGTGGGCAATGAAACTCTTTATTTTTTATCCAAGGGTCGCATAGCAGAATAGGTGAAAAAATGACTTTGAAAACGACACCGTTAGCCGACAAGCCAGCAACATTCCAGTCGACACGGCAAGCTGCTTTTTCATTGGCTGGCTCATTCGCCGACCGCTTTTGGTTGGGCGGTGTCCGCCATATTGAACGAACTCGAGCCCAGGACCGTATATAAGGAGCGAGTTTCTCTGCAGACGGCGTTTTTCGAACACTCCTTCATCAACAAAGAAGAAAAATTCAATATGTCTGGCCGAGGCAAAGGTGGTAAGGGACTCGGCAAAGGAGGCGCCAAGCGTCACAGGAAGGTGTTGCGTGATAACATCCAAGGTATCACCAAGCCAGCCATCCGTCGTCTTGCTCGCAGAGGTGGTGTCAAACGTATCTCTGGTCTGATCTACGAAGAAACCAGAGGTGTCCTCAAGGTGTTCCTTGAAAATGTCATCCGTGATGCCGTCACCTACACTGAGCACGCCAAGAGGAAGACCGTCACTGCTATGGATGTCGTCTATGCTCTGAAACGTCAAGGTCGCACCCTGTACGGCTTCGGCGGTTAAACTCAACCCAGGACCACCCATTTGTTCTACCCATCCGGCCCTTATTAGGGCCACCCATACGTTTCCGAATTAGCTCGAGTGGTTGTAACCCCTACACGAATGTTTTCCATACCTACCCCTTATTTAACTTACTGAGTTACTTCTAATTATTAGGTTGTAGCCTACTTAGTTTATTTATTTAATTTGGGCAGAGTGGTCATCTTTCCTTTGTTGGTTTTTAAGGGGTTTGTTTCCATGGGTGGGTAGGATCGAGGTAGCCTACCGTGAAGGCACAAAAGAAACAAACAAAAAATATTTCGATATTACAAAAGTGTTCACAGGTATGTGGTGAACTTAGGAAAGAGTGCAGGTGGTAAGAATAGGTGTCCAGTGGGGCAAAAAATAAAAGACAAAAGATGAAAAAAAGTCTACAACACGTGGTGTTCCCAAGCAGTCACCCATCTAAGTACTAACCACGCCCGACGTTGCTTGACTGCGGTGATCGGACGAGAACCGGTATTTTCAACGTGGTATGGCCGTAGACATCTGTGTGAGAAAATTGGGGCTTATAAATATACTCAAACGAAATCAGCAGTTATTCGTCCTTTTCTGGCTACAATAATGATTTCACTGCTTTCCTCATATTATTTCAATAATAAAAAACGCCCTAAATCTCCACAAAAGCGAAACATTGTTTTAATATCGAATACTATGTGCCTTTTTTTCCCTCTACAGCCATTGGTCGCTATTTTTAACCTGAGGCGGTAACCACCGGTAGACTTCCCTGAGCTACTAATTTTCGAGCATCGCGCGTTGTAAAATACAAAATAAATACATTTTCCCCATTTTCCTTGACTAAAATCAGAAAACCAGGTGCCCCCTGCATCCGACCTGTCCTTTAACTATCGCTTTCATGTGAAATGATCTATCGGAAAGGCGATACTTTAACTTTTTTGGGTCTCCCGCTCACTCACTCCTTCCGAAACATTCTGCACGAATTCATTCAATTTTAATCCAACTCATCACATAGATCTAGATCTAGCCGCCTACAAGTCTACTAATTTAATGTTTGAGAAATAGTTCAATGCTTTTCATTTATTAATTATTCTTTTAACCTTTTCCCACGACAACTGGCACATTTATTTTCAGTCTATTAATATTCTGGCTTCATTTTAAAACACGCAACTAGGCGACGATCTAGAATTCTAGATCTAACGCTCTAGCTTAACTAAAATAATATAAACAGGAGGGTAGATCTATTCAAAATACTGTTTCAAAAATTACAATAATAATTTCACGGTGAAAAAAAAAAGGCAGGCGATCCATGGTTAATTAAATGCTAATTAAGGATGTTGCTTAAAAGGTTAGGTTGGCCTGGGACGCCAGTATTTCTCTAGAGTCTAGATCTAGAATTTCTAGATTCTGTAGGAATGAGTAGCCTAGGTATTAATAATTAAATGCATTAGTAATTATTAGTAAATAACATAAGATTTAGTTCAGTAAAAACTAATAGATCTAGATTTTAGGTCCAATGTTGGCTATCAGACTTGATGCTTGATTGTAATGATTATTAGGTTTGAGCAATTAATTTTTTTAAACATTTTTTTTAATTATTAGTATTAGTGATAAGTCATCATTAGTGGGAGTAAATTTACTTCTTTCCAGTCTGGTTCTGGGTTTCCTTGTAGCCTATATAATCTAGATCTAGTTGGTGATAATATTAATAAATATTGTTTCCCATTTTAAATACTCAGGCGGTTTGTTTGAAAGTCTGACCGCAGCTCCATATTCATTGACTGTCGAAGCAGCGCATAAAATGAATTAGCTTATATCCAGGGCTGGCCTGGTCTGCCTGTTATTGTGACTGAATTGTCCTACAGACAAGACCTGAAGAAGCCCTCGTTAAGTAATAAGTGTACAGCTTGCTTTTAGCCTGGCGCGGGGATCTTTCACCGGCCACTTTAACATTCTGCGACAGGGCAGGCCTTTACTTTAAGCTTTAATCTTAGCTGGTTCCGCTTTAACACAGGGTATTCTTTTGTCTTTAAGTATACCGCTTTCTTTCATCAGCCTGGAACCCTGTGTCTGCTACCGGTATCTCATCCGGCAGGGCAAAACAATTTCCAGTTTTTAAATTAAGCTGATGTCATTTTTAATACCAATGATTAGGATTTTGGCACAATGCTTATTTTTCTATATACACAAGATGAATTTCACATCATTTTCTGATTTCAGTTTAAGTTTGAAAGCATGTAAAATGTCAATTTGTCCTGCTATGTGATTTTTCTTCATTTATTTTTTGCTAGCCCATGGCATCACATTATGAAGACTCTACTAATATCTTTAGGCTGGGGCCAGTACCTTAACCGACTGTCGTCAAATGAAAAAACTGACAGAAGAGCGCAATTTAATACACACAACAGATATATATGTATCCGAACAAACAAATAAATATATTTGAACATATATACATACCTTTATATACGCACACTGATATATACATATATTTACATAATAAATACATTATATATGAATATATCTATATATATAACTTATTTATTTATACATATATATATATATATATATACTTATATATATATATATATATATATATATATATATATATATATATATATATATATATGTATTATGAATATATATATTAATTCTTATATAATATATATTTGTAAATATAAATTATATATATGTGTGTATATATATATCCTTCTGTTTGCTGGGGTAGAAGAAAAAAACTTATAATTATAATATTCTGAAGGATATTATTTTACTTGAGCGTCTTTCGTCTACACTCAAATATATATATTTGAATATACATTCAAATATATATTCAATGAATATACATTTAGACACACATGTAAATATATATATATATATATACACAAAACATGCATATATATACATACGTATATATAGACATATATACAATATTCGTCTATGTATATATATTCAATATTTTTACATTATAAATAAATATATATATAAAAATATATATATATATATATATATATATATATTTAAAAAAATATATACATATATGAAATACTTTTTACACATATTTATTTATGCTTCTATAATATATGGAAGGATATTAATTTACTCAAGCGTCTGCCTTGGGTGTTTATATAAAAAGAGAAGGGTTGAACTAATGAGAGGAATAAAAAAAATCTTTATATTCAATCTAATTTATTTATATTGTATATGTTATAGACTGGCATACATTTTTTTCTCTCTGGTTTATGTGAAAGGAGCTTGCAGGGATTCAAATTATTATTTTTTGCATTGAAATTCATTCTTTATTAATCACAGCTATGTTGCAGGCATATAAATACTTCCCTTTGGGCTCAAGTTGCTTTGAAAGAATCCTTGTCAGTATAGAACTAGTACCAGGACCATAAATGTATGCCCCAGGGCAAATGTTAAGAAAACCTCATCATTTTACAACTCCAACTGACCAGGGGCTTAAGAAATGATGCTTCTGCGCAAACTTTCTCGTCAGCCGGTAAGAGATCAACCTCCTTTTGATTGTTTAAATTTAATCTGTGCTGAAATCATTGTGCAGGCTGGCAAAGAAAACCATGAACTTCTTGAAAGCTGTGTACTTGAGCTCATGTTATTTTTTATTTTCTGTATTTTGAAAAAAAAAAAAGTATATATATGATAATAAAAAAAAAAAGTTCAGAGTATTTAATTGTTGTTTTGTCTTGTTAAAGAGAATGTATGTTGTGCAGAAGTGTAACCAACTCATTTTCAAGCCAGGCCTAGCAAAAGACAAAACCAAAAGAATCATATGATATGATGGTAGTAGGAAAAAAGTATATCAGTGAACAAATGGTGGCAGATGCATGCCTTAGCAATCTGACATGGTAGCTTTAATGAAAGAAAAACAAAAATAATAAAAACACCAAAAGCCACACTCACACAGTTATGTTCAACATATATAATGAAGACAGAAAAAAACCAACCCACCAGAATGGATGTATTGTAATGAAAATGGCAGTTAGCACTGGTGATAAGAATCAAAGTGTTGGCTAATAATTCCTATTACAACAGCCAGCCTTATAATCTGAATTAAAACTATTAAATCCCATTCATCCCTTGGATCTATGCCAAACAACACACAATAAATGATATGCATAGAGGTGTGCTGATGCCCTGTGTGAGATGCAGAATGAAATAGTGTTTTTAAAAAAAAGGAGCCACCCAGTAATAAGTATGTGGCCTTTTTATGTCTAGTTTAAAGGATAGAATTAGCATGAAATGTGTTAAGAGAATAGTGTGTGCAGTTGTTGGGATAGGCATATTACTATGTAGGCCTATGTATGTATGTATATCTATCTCTACTTATTAAAGAAAAGAATGACTAAACAAAAAAAAAAAACTGTAACATGGCAGCTACACAGAGTGGGTGGGTGGATGAGGGAGGGAGGGAAAACTCGTTCAATGTAAACCAAACCGAGCTAATTGGGAATGGGTGGAGGCCCTGAAAAGGGCCGAGTAGTAGAGCCACAACAAGCAAGCCAGGTGGTTGTTTGCTGTTGTGTTTATTTGCTGGTGGTGTACTTGGTGACAGCCTTGGTGCCTTCACTGACGGCGTGTTTGGCCAGCTCACCGGGCAGGAGGAGACGGACAGCGGTCTGGATCTCCCTGGAGGTGATGGTGCTGCGCTTGTTGTAGTGGGCAAGACGGCTGGCTTCAGCTGAAATGCGCTCAAAGATGTCGTTGACGAAGGAGTTCATGATGGACATGGCCTTGGAGGAAATGCCAGTGTCAGGGTGCACCTGCTTCAAGACTTTGTAAATGTAGATGCTGTAGCTTTCCTTTCTCCTCCTCTTCTTTTTCTTGTCACCGGTGCGTACGGCTTTAGCCTTACCGGCCTTCTTGGCTCCCTTGGAAGAAACTTTAGGTGGCATGTTGTTTTCTTTTCAATGGCTTGAACAGAAATGAGGCGAACCGACCGCCGGCCGCCCTTTTATATGAAACGGCGAGGAAATTTGGAGAGTACGAGTACGAGTACGAACGCCAAGCCGCTGCGCAGCCAATCAGAACGCTCGCTTGGTGACGAACGGATTTCCTCGCCGTTTCGTATAAAAGGGCCGATCTCGCCGTTAAGTCTTCATTCATCGCCTGCAGCCGTATCGCTGTTAGTCGCTGTATTTCTTCTCGCTCCTAACCAACTCACAATGTCCGGACGTGGTAAAGGCGGTAAAGTCAAGGGAAAGTCCAAGTCTCGCTCCTCCAGGGCAGGCCTTCAATTCCCAGTCGGACGTATTCATCGTCTGTTGAGGAAAGGAAACTATGCTGAGCGTGTCGGTGCTGGTGCCCCAGTCTACCTAGCCGCCGTCCTCGAGTATTTGGCCGCTGAAGTGCTCGAGTTGGCCGGCAACGCTGCCAGAGACAACAAGAAGACAAGAATCATTCCTCGTCACCTCCAGCTGGCCATCCGTAACGACGAAGAGTTGAACAAACTTTTGTCGGGTGTCACCATCGCCCAGGGTGGTGTCCTCCCCAACATCCAGGCCGTGCTTCTGCCCAAGAAGTCACAGAAGACACCCGGTGGCAAGAGCTAAACAGTGTCACCCTGCTGCCCACTGTCCACCTAGCCTACTACTGTCCTTTTCAGGACAACCAAAGTTTACCCAATTAGCTTTCGTTGTGTGTCAATGAACAAAAATCGAGTTTTCCTACCCTACCCTACCCTACCCTACTTGTTTCAAACTTTATTAATAACGTATCAACATGTCAATCACTAGCAGTATGAGATCATTATTATAGATGTATAATACTTACACTGGTTTACACGAGCAGAACAGGGAGGGGGCGGTCATATTAATAGTAGTAACTGGACATATTTTAGGGGTATTCGTTCATAGATACAAATGAAAATAGAATCTATTTTTCTTTAAATGTGCTCCGTTTAACCCCTGTCTACAACAAATAAGGGTGGTCGTTATTTTAAAATTCTATTCTTTAACCTACCGCTAGTCTACCCTTTTTATTTTATATCTTCTTCTTTTTAAAACCAAATATGTTTTTATTAATCCTTCCCCCTCATTTATTTACACACTGTGTAAATACCGCCGATCGGGCGGTCGAATCGGGTCAGAATATCTACCTAGGTCTATAGACTAGGTCTAGATCTAAATTGTTTCAGGCAGTCTATGTTGGGTTCTTTTCTAATCACTCACACACACATTCATAATTCATTGAAGACGACAGAAGCAAACACACCGGATTCCATTGACAAGCGGCACAACCAAGGATTTCATTTGAACGAAGAATATTTTGTGTTATCGGCCCTGTCTGCTATTAATAGATCGCTCGGCTGGATACCGTGTCTAAAAATAATCTGCTATGTCGACGCTGTCTCAACGTTGTGTGGCTGCTACTGGCCAATCAGCGTCGTTAAACTCGTACTCGTCCAATGGGAGAGCTTCGTTGCGCTAAGGGTTTGGCGGACGGTTATAAAAGGGCCAGCAGCGCTGAGCTGCCGCATTTCCTTAACAGTCAGTTAAGATCATTCAAAAAAAAAAAGATGGCTCGTACCAAACAAACCGCCCGAAAATCTACTGGAGGCAAAGCCCCACGTAAACAGCTGGCCACCAAAGCCGCCAGAAAGTCAGCACCAGCCACCGGCGGTGTTAAGAAGCCCCATCGTTACAGGCCTGGAACCGTCGCCCTGAGAGAAATCCGTCGTTACCAGAAGAGCACTGAGCTGCTCATTCGCAAGCTGCCATTCCAGCGCCTGGTCAGAGAAATCGCCCAGGACTTCAAGACTGACCTTCGCTTCCAGAGCTCCGCTGTCATGGCCCTGCAGGAGGCTAGCGAGGCTTACCTCGTCGGTCTGTTTGAAGACACCAACCTGTGCGCCATCCACGCCAAGCGTGTCACCATCATGCCCAAGGACATCCAGCTAGCCAGACGTATCCGTGGTGAGCGTGCTTAAGAGGTTTCTTTTAAGCCCAAACCACCACCCCCTGTCCTCAACCAAGGTCCTTTTTAGGACCACCTGACAACGTTCAGATTAGCAGTGAAGGTCCCCCACCTCACGAGTTTCCACCCACCCACCCACTACACCCCCTGCCCATGTCTGCCACTCTACTACTACTACTACTACTACATCTATTAGTATTATTCTGGGGGATGCGGGAAATAGGTTCTATTCATTTATCTCTTTAATTCAACTCACACATCACATTGCTATTTGAATTCGTGTATGCATGCTGTTGATATTGTTTTATTTATCTCAAATGTGAAGAAAGGAGAGAATAAATTTTATATTTTTCTTTCACCCACCCACCACCCTATCCATTGCTTTTTAAAATATATATATAAAAAAAAAAAAAGAAAAACCCTTTAGGGTTAGAGCTAGATATCTAGATCTTAATCGGAGAGCAGAAATTATTCTTAACGACTACACGCCATAGATTATTTAATTATTAGAAGCCTAACTAACCTATTCGTTTCACGATGTAAACAAACCACTGCGAGTACGGAGCGGAGTACGAGAATATTATTTCGTTCGTACTCGACCAATCAGCGTTCGAGATTCTCTCGTACTCGCATAATGAGCTCGCTCGTACTCGCATAATTAGGTGTAGGGAAATATTTCAGTTTTATTCGCACAAAACGGTGAAAATAACGTCTAATATCATATTTTAACATGACAAACGTGGATCTTTTCTATGCCTACACGTGTGGGCAATGAAACTCTTTATTTTTTATCCAAGGGTCGCATAGCAGAATAGGTGAAAAAATGACTTTGAAAACGACACCGTTAGCCGACAAGCCAGCAACATTCCAGTCGACACGGCAAGCTGCTTTTTCATTGGCTGGCTCATTCGCCGACCGCTTTTGGTTGGGCGGTGTCCGCCATATTGAACGAACTCGAGCCCAGGACCGTATATAAGGAGCGAGTTTCTCTGCAGACGGCGTTTTTCGAACACTCCTTCATCAACAAAGAAGAAAAATTCAATATGTCTGGCCGAGGCAAAGGTGGTAAGGGACTCGGCAAAGGAGGCGCCAAGCGTCACAGGAAGGTGTTGCGTGATAACATCCAAGGTATCACCAAGCCAGCCATCCGTCGTCTTGCTCGCAGAGGTGGTGTCAAACGTATCTCTGGTCTGATCTACGAAGAAACCAGAGGTGTCCTCAAGGTGTTCCTTGAAAATGTCATCCGTGATGCCGTCACCTACACTGAGCACGCCAAGAGGAAGACCGTCACTGCTATGGATGTCGTCTATGCTCTGAAACGTCAAGGTCGCACCCTGTACGGCTTCGGCGGTTAAACTCAACCCAGGACCACCCATTTGTTCTACCCATCCGGCCCTTATTAGGGCCACCCATACGTTTCCGAATTAGCTCGAGTGGTTGTAACCCCTACACGAATGTTTTCCATACCTACCCCTTATTTAACTTACTGAGTTACTTCTAATTATTAGGTTGTAGCCTACTTAGTTTATTTATTTAATTTGGGCAGAGTGGTCATCTTTCCTTTGTTGGTTTTTAAGGGGTTTGTTTCCATGGGTGGGTAGGATCGAGGTAGCCTACCGTGAAGGCACAAAAGAAACAAACAAAAAATATTTCGATATTACAAAAGTGTTCACAGGTATGTGGTGAACTTAGGAAAGAGTGCAGGTGGTAAGAATAGGTGTCCAGTGGGGCAAAAAATAAAAGACAAAAGATGAAAAAAAGTCTACAACACGTGGTGTTCCCAAGCGGTCACCCATCTAAGTACTAACCACGCCCGACGTTGCTTGACTGCGGTGATCGGACGAGAACCGGTATTTTCAACGTGGTATGGCCGTAGACATCTGTGTGAGAAAATTGGGGCTTATAAATATACTCAAACGAAATCAGCAGTTATTCGTCCTTTTCTGGCTACAATAATGATTTCACTGCTTTCCTCATATTATTTCAATAATAAAAAACGCCCTAAATCTCCACAAAAGCGAAACATTGTTTTAATATCGAATACTATGTGCCTTTTTTTCCCTCTACAGCCATTGGTCGCTATTTTTAACCTGAGGCGGTAACCACCGGTAGACTTCCCTGAGCTACTAATTTTCGAGCATCGCGCGTTGTAAAATACAAAATAAATACATTTTCCCCATTTTCCTTGACTAAAATCAGAAAACCAGGTGCCCCCTGCATCCGACCTGTCCTTTAACTATCGCTTTCATGTGAAATGATCTATCGGAAAGGCGATACTTTAACTTTTTTGGGTCTCCCGCTCACTCACTCCTTCCGAAACATTCTGCACGAATTCATTCAATTTTAATCCAACTCATCACATAGATCTAGATCTAGCCGCCTACAAGTCTACTAATTTAATGTTTGAGAAATAGTTCAATGCTTTTCATTTATTAATTATTCTTTTAACCTTTTCCCACGACAACTGGCACATTTATTTTCAGTCTATTAATATTCTGGCTTCATTTTAAAACACGCAACTAGGCGACGATCTAGAATTCTAGATCTAACGCTCTAGCTTAACTAAAATAATATAAACAGGAGGGTAGATCTATTCAAAATACTGTTTCAAAAATTACAATAATAATTTCACGGTGAAAAAAAAAAGGCAGGCGATCCATGGTTAATTAAATGCTAATTAAGGATGTTGCTTAAAAGGTTAGGTTGGCCTGGGACGCCAGTATTTCTCTAGAGTCTAGATCTAGAATTTCTAGATTCTGTAGGAATGAGTAGCCTAGGTATTAATAATTAAATGCATTAGTAATTATTAGTAAATAACATAAGATTTAGTTCAGTAAAAACTAATAGATCTAGATTTTAGGTCCAATGTTGGCTATCAGACTTGATGCTTGATTGTAATGATTATTAGGTTTGAGCAATTAATTTTTTTAAACATTTTTTTTAATTATTAGTATTAGTGATAAGTCATCATTAGTGGGAGTAAATTTACTTCTTTCCAGTCTGGTTCTGGGTTTCCTTGTAGCCTATATAATCTAGATCTAGTTGGTGATAATATTAATAAATATTGTTTCCCATTTTAAATACTCAGGCGGTTTGTTTGAAAGTCTGACCGCAGCTCCATATTCATTGACTGTCGAAGCAGCGCATAAAATGAATTAGCTTATATCCAGGGCTGGCCTGGTCTGCCTGTTATTGTGACTGAATTGTCCTACAGACAAGACCTGAAGAAGCCCTCGTTAAGTAATAAGTGTACAGCTTGCTTTTAGCCTGGCGCGGGGATCTTTCACCGGCCACTTTAACATTCTGCGACAGGGCAGGCCTTTACTTTAAGCTTTAATCTTAGCTGGTTCCGCTTTAACACAGGGTATTCTTTTGTCTTTAAGTATACCGCTTTCTTTCATCAGCCTGGAACCCTGTGTCTGCTACCGGTATCTCATCCGGCAGGGCAAAACAATTTCCAGTAGTTTTTAAATTAAGCTGATGTCATTTTTAATACCAATGATTAGGATTTTGGCACAATGCTTATTTTTCTATATACACAAGATGAATTTCACATCATTTTCTGATTTCAGTTTAAGTTTGAAAGCATGTAAAATGTCAATTTGTCCTGCTATGTGATTTTTCTTCATTTATTTTTTGCTAGCCCATGGCATCACATTATGAAGACTCTACTAATATCTTTAGGCTGGGGCCAGTACCTTAACCGACTGTCGTCAAATGAAAAAACTGACAGAAGAGCGCAATTTAATACACACAACAGATATATATGTATCCGAACAAACAAATAAATATATTTGAACATATATACATACCTTTATATACGCACACTGATATATACATATATTTACATAATAAATACATTATATATGAATATATCTATATATATAACTTATTTATTTATACATATATATATATATATATATACTTATATATATAATATATATATATATATATATATATATATATATATATATATATGTATTATGAATATATATATTAATTCTTATATAATATATATTTGTAAATATAAATTATATATATGTGTGTATATATATATCCTTCTGTTTGCTGGGGTAGAAGAAAAAAACTTATAATTATAATATTCTGAAGGATATTATTTTACTTGAGCGTCTTTCGTCTACACTCAAATATATATATTTGAATATACATTCAAATATATATTCAATGAATATACATTTAGACACACATGTAAATATATATATATATATATACACAAAACATGCATATATATACATACGTATATATAGACATATATACAATATTCGTCTATGTATATATATTCAATATTTTTACATTATAAATAAATATATATATAAAAATATATATATATATATATATATATATATATTTAAAAAAATATATACATATATGAAATACTTTTTACACATATTTATTTATGCTTCTATAATATATGGAAGGATATTAATTTACTCAAGCGTCTGCCTTGGGTGTTTATATAAAAAGAGAAGGGTTGAACTAATGAGAGGAATAAAAAAAATCTTTATATTCAATCTAATTTATTTATATTGTATATGTTATAGACTGGCATACATTTTTTTCTCTCTGGTTTATGTGAAAGGAGCTTGCAGGGATTCAAATTATTATTTTTTGCATTGAAATTCATTCTTTATTAATCACAGCTATGTTGCAGGCATAAAATACTTCCCTTTGGGCTCAAGTTGCTTTGAAAGAATCCTTGTCAGTATAGAACTAGTACCAGGACCATAAATGTATGCCCCAGGGCAAATGTTAAGAAAACCTCATCATTTTACAACTCCAACTGACCAGGGGCTTAAGAAATGATGCTTCTGCGCAAACTTTCTCGTCAGCCGGTAAGAGATCAACCTCCTTTTGATTGTTTAAATTTAATCTGTGCTGAAATCATTGTGCAGGCTGGCAAAGAAAACCATGAACTTCTTGAAAGCTGTGTACTTGAGCTCATGTTATTTTTTATTTTCTGTATTTTGAAAAAAAAAAAAGTATATATATGATAATAAAAAAAAAAAGTTCAGAGTATTTAATTGTTGTTTTGTCTTGTTAAAGAGAATGTATGTTGTGCAGAAGTGTAACCAACTCATTTTCAAGCCAGGCCTAGCAAAAGACAAAACCAAAAGAATCATATGATATGATGGTAGTAGGAAAAAAGTATATCAGTGAACAAATGGTGGCAGATGCATGCCTTAGCAATCTGACATGGTAGCTTTAATGAAAGAAAAACAAAAATAATAAAAACACCAAAAGCCACACTCACACAGTTATGTTCAACATATATAATGAAGACAGAAAAAAACCAACCCACCAGAATGGATGTATTGTAATGAAAATGGCAGTTAGCACTGGTGATAAGAATCAAAGTGTTGGCTAATAATTCCTATTACAACAGCCAGCCTTATAATCTGAATTAAAACTATTAAATCCCATTCATCCCTTGGATCTATGCCAAACAACACACAATAAATGATATGCATAGAGGTGTGCTGATGCCCTGTGTGAGATGCAGAATGAAATAGTGTTTTTAAAAAAAAGGAGCCACCCAGTAATAAGTATGTGGCCTTTTTATGTCTAGTTTAAAGGATAGAATTAGCATGAAATGTGTTAAGAGAATAGTGTGTGCAGTTGTTGGGATAGGCATATTACTATGTAGGCCTATGTATGTATGTATATCTATCTCTACTTATTAAAGAAAAGAATGACTAAACAAAAAAAAAAAAACTGTAACATGGCAGCTACACAGAGTGGGTGGGTGGATGAGGGAGGGAGGGAAAACTCGTTCAATGTAAACCAAACCGAGCTAATTGGGAATGGGTGGAGGCCCTGAAAAGGGCCGAGTAGTAGAGCCACAACAAGCAAGCCAGGTGGTTGTTTGCTGTTGTGTTTATTTGCTGGTGGTGTACTTGGTGACAGCCTTGGTGCCTTCACTGACGGCGTGTTTGGCCAGCTCACCGGGCAGGAGGAGACGGACAGCGGTCTGGATCTCCCTGGAGGTGATGGTGCTGCGCTTGTTGTAGTGGGCAAGACGGCTGGCTTCAGCTGAAATGCGCTCAAAGATGTCGTTGACGAAGGAGTTCATGATGGACATGGCCTTGGAGGAAATGCCAGTGTCAGGGTGCACCTGCTTCAAGACTTTGTAAATGTAGATGCTGTAGCTTTCCTTTCTCCTCCTCTTCTTTTTCTTGTCACCGGTGCGTACGGCTTTAGCCTTACCGGCCTTCTTGGCTCCCTTGGAAGAAACTTTAGGTGGCATGTTGTTTTCTTTTCAATGGCTTGAACAGAAATGAGGCGAACCGACCGCCGGCCGCCCTTTTATATGAAACGGCGAGGAAATTTGGAGAGTACGAGTACGAGTACGAACGCCAAGCCGCTGCGCAGCCAATCAGAACGCTCGCTTGGTGACGAACGGATTTCCTCGCCGTTTCGTATAAAAGGGCCGATCTCGCCGTTAAGTCTTCATTCATCGCCTGCAGCCGTATCGCTGTTAGTCGCTGTATTTCTTCTCGCTCCTAACCAACTCACAATGTCCGGACGTGGTAAAGGCGGTAAAGTCAAGGGAAAGTCCAAGTCTCGCTCCTCCAGGGCAGGCCTTCAATTCCCAGTCGGACGTATTCATCGTCTGTTGAGGAAAGGAAACTATGCTGAGCGTGTCGGTGCTGGTGCCCCAGTCTACCTAGCCGCCGTCCTCGAGTATTTGGCCGCTGAAGTGCTCGAGTTGGCCGGCAACGCTGCCAGAGACAACAAGAAGACAAGAATCATTCCTCGTCACCTCCAGCTGGCCATCCGTAACGACGAAGAGTTGAACAAACTTTTGTCGGGTGTCACCATCGCCCAGGGTGGTGTCCTCCCCAACATCCAGGCCGTGCTTCTGCCCAAGAAGTCACAGAAGACACCCGGTGGCAAGAGCTAAACAGTGTCACCCTGCTGCCCACTGTCCACCTAGCCTACTACTGTCCTTTTCAGGACAACCAAAGTTTACCCAATTAGCTTTCGTTGTGTGTCAATGAACAAAAATCGAGTTTTCCTACCCTACCCTACCCTACCCTACTTGTTTCAAACTTTATTAATAACGTATCAACATGTCAATCACTAGCAGTATGAGATCATTATTATAGATGTATAATACTTACACTGGTTTACACGAGCAGAACAGGGAGGGGGCGGTCATATTAATAGTAGTAACTGGACATATTTTAGGGGTATTCGTTCATAGATACAAATGAAAATAGAATCTATTTTTCTTTAAATGTGCTCCGTTTAACCCCTGTCTACAACAAATAAGGGTGGTCGTTATTTTAAAATTCTATTCTTTAACCTACCGCTAGTCTACCCTTTTTATTTTATATCTTCTTCTTTTTAAAACCAAATATGTTTTTATTAATCCTTCCCCCTCATTTATTTACACACTGTGTAAATACCGCCGATCGGGCGGTCGAATCGGGTCAGAATATCTACCTAGGTCTATAGACTAGGTCTAGATCTAAATTGTTTCAGGCAGTCTATGTTGGGTTCTTTTCTAATCACTCACACACACATTCATAATTCATTGAAGACGACAGAAGCAAACACACCGGATTCCATTGACAAGCGGCACAACCAAGGATTTCATTTGAACGAAGAATATTTTGTGTTATCGGCCCTGTCTGCTATTAATAGATCGCTCGGCTGGATACCGTGTCTAAAAATAATCTGCTATGTCGACGCTGTCTCAACGTTGTGTGGCTGCTACTGGCCAATCAGCGTCGTTAAACTCGTACTCGTCCAATGGGAGAGCTTCGTTGCGCTAAGGGTTTGGCGGACGGTTATAAAAGGGCCAGCAGCGCTGAGCTGCCGCATTTCCTTAACAGTCAGTTAAGATCATTCAAAAAAAAAAAGATGGCTCGTACCAAACAAACCGCCCGAAAATCTACTGGAGGCAAAGCCCCACGTAAACAGCTGGCCACCAAAGCCGCCAGAAAGTCAGCACCAGCCACCGGCGGTGTTAAGAAGCCCCATCGTTACAGGCCTGGAACCGTCGCCCTGAGAGAAATCCGTCGTTACCAGAAGAGCACTGAGCTGCTCATTCGCAAGCTGCCATTCCAGCGCCTGGTCAGAGAAATCGCCCAGGACTTCAAGACTGACCTTCGCTTCCAGAGCTCCGCTGTCATGGCCCTGCAGGAGGCTAGCGAGGCTTACCTCGTCGGTCTGTTTGAAGACACCAACCTGTGCGCCATCCACGCCAAGCGTGTCACCATCATGCCCAAGGACATCCAGCTAGCCAGACGTATCCGTGGTGAGCGTGCTTAAGAGGTTTCTTTTAAGCCCAAACCCACCACCCCCCCTGTCCTCAACCAAGGTCCTTTTTAGGACCACCTGACAAACGTTCAGATTAGCAGTGAAGGTCCCCCACCTCACGAGTTTCCACCCACCCACCCACTACACCCCCTGCCCATGTCTGCCACTCTACTACTACTACTACTACTACATCTATTAGTATTATTCTGGGGGATGCGGGAAATAGGTTCTATTCATTTATCTCTTTAATTCAACTCACACATCACATTGCTATTTGAATTCGTGTATGCATGCTGTTGATATTGTTTTATTTATCTCAAATGTGAAGAAAGGAGAGAATAAATTTTATATTTTTCTTTCACCCACCCACCACCCTATCCATTGCTTTTTAAAATATATATATAAAAAAAAAAAAAAGAAAAAACCCTTTAGGGTTAGAGCTAGATATCTAGATCTTAATCGGAGAGCAGAAATTATTCTTAACGACTACACGCCATAGATTATTTAATTATTAGAAGCCTAACTAACCTATTCGTTTCACGATGTAAACAAACCACTGCGAGTACGGAGCGGAGTACGAGAATATTATTTCGTTCGTACTCGACCAATCAGCGTTCGAGATTCTCTCGTACTCGCATAATGAGCTCGCTCGTACTCGCATAATTAGGTGTAGGGAAATATTTCAGTTTTATTCGCACAAAACGGTGAAAATAACGTCTAATATCATATTTTAACATGACAAAACGTGGATCTTTTCTATGCCTACACGTGTGGGCAATGAAACTCTTTATTTTTTATCCAAGGGTCGCATAGCAGAATAGGTGAAAAAATGACTTTGAAAACGACACCGTTAGCCGACAAGCCAGCAACATTCCAGTCGACACGGCAAGCTGCTTTTTCATTGGCTGGCTCATTCGCCGACCGCTTTTGGGTTGGGCGGTGTCCGCCATATTGAACGAACTCGAGCCAGGACCGTATATAAGGAGCGAGTTTCTCTGCAGACGGCGTTTTTCGAACACTCCTTCATCAACAAAGAAGAAAAATTCAATATGTCTGGCCGAGGCAAAGGTGGTAAGGGACTCGGCAAAGGAGGCGCCAAGCGTCACAGGAAGGTGTTGCGTGATAACATCCAAGGTATCACCAAGCCAGCCATCCGTCGTCTTGCTCGCAGAGGTGGTGTCAAACGTATCTCTGGTCTGATCTACGAAGAAACCAGAGGTGTCCTCAAGGTGTTCCTTGAAAATGTCATCCGTGATGCCGTCACCTACACTGAGCACGCCAAGAGGAAGACCGTCACTGCTATGGATGTCGTCTATGCTCTGAAACGTCAAGGTCGCACCCTGTACGGCTTCGGCGGTTAAACTCAACCCAGGACCACCCATTTGTTCTACCCATCCGGCCCTTATTAGGGCCACCCATACGTTTCCGAATTAGCTCGAGTGGTTGTAACCCCTACACGAATGTTTTCCATACCTACCCCCTTATTTAACTTACTGAGTTACTTCTAATTATTAGGTTGTAGCCTACTTAGTTTATTTATTTAATTTGGGCAGAGTGGTCATCTTTCCTTTGTTGGTTTTTAAGGGGTTTGTTTCCATGGGTGGGTAGGATCGAGGTAGCCTACCGTGAAGGCACAAAAGAAACAAACAAAAAATATTTCGATATTACAAAAGTGTTCACAGGTATGTGGTGAACTTAGGAAAGAGTGCAGGTGGTAAGAATAGGTGTCCAGTGGGGCAAAAAATAAAAGACAAAAGATGAAAAAAAGTCTACAACACGTGGTGTTCCCAAGCGGTCACCCATCTAAGTACTAACCACGCCCGACGTTGCTTGACTGCGGTGATCGGACGAGAACCGGTATTTTCAACGTGGTATGGCCGTAGGACATCTGTGTGAGAAAATTTGGGGCTTATAAATATACTCAAACGAAATCAGCAGTTATTCGTCCTTTTCTGGCTACAATAATGATTCACTGCTTTCCTCATATTATTTCAATAATAAAAAACGCCCTAAATCTCCACAAAAGCGAAACATTGTTTTAATATCGAATACTATGTGCCTTTTTTTCCCTCTACAGCCATTGGTCGCTATTTTTACCTGAGGCGGTTAACCACCGGTAGACTTCCCTGAGCTACTAATTTTCGAGCATCGCGCGTTGTAAAATACAAAAATAAATACATTTTCCCCATTTTCCTTGACTAAAATCAGAAAACCAGGTGCCCCCTGCATCCGACCTGTCCTTTAACTATCGCTTTCATGTGAAATGATCTATCGGAAAGGCGATACTTTAACTTTTTTGGGTCTCCCGCTCACTCACTCCTTCCGAAACATTCTGCACGAATTCATTCAATTTTAATCCAACTCATCACATAGATCTAGATCTAGCCGCCTACAAGTCTACTAATTTAATGTTTGAGAAATAGTTCAATGCTTTTCATTTATTAATATTCTTTTAACCTTTTCCCACGACAACTGGCACATTATTTTTCAGTCTATTAATATTCTGGCTTCATTTTAAAACACGCAACTAGGCGACGATCTAGAATTCTAGATCTAACGCTCTAGCTTAACTAAAATAATATAAACAGGAGGGTAGATCTATTCAAAATACTGTTTCAAAAAATTACAATAATAATTTCACGGTGAAAAAAAAAAAGGCAGGCGATCCATGGTTAATTAAATGCTAATTAAGGATGTTGCTTAAAAGGTTAGGTTGGCCTGGGACGCCAGTATTTCTCTAGAGTCTAGATCTAGAATTTCTAGATTCTGTAGGAATGAGTAGCCTAGGTATTAATAATTAAATGCATTAGTAATTATTAGTAAATAACATAAGATTTAGTTCAGTAAAAACTAATAGATCTAGATTTTAGGTCCAATGTTGGCTATCAGACTTGATGCTTGATTGTAATGATTATTAGGTTTGAGCAATTAATTTTTTTAAACATTTTTTTTAATTATTAGTATTAGTGATAAGTCATCATTAGTGGGAGTAAATTTACTTCTTTCCAGTCTGGGTTCTGGGTTTCCTTGTAGCCTATATAATCTAGATCTAGTTGGTGATAATATTAATAAATATTGTTTCCCATTTTAAATACTCAGGCGGTTTGTTTGAAAGTCTGACGCAGCTCCATATTCATTGACTGTCGAAGCAGC
>NW_026733131.1:0-15000 GCF_028476545.2 Physella acuta
TGACGAATATTTAACTGCCATCACAATGAAACATTACACCAGTCAGCTCCCCCCCCCCCCCCCCGCTGATAAATTCAAATCACCGCATTTGGTATTTAGTCCATCACGTGTCTATCGTGAAGATGAGCACTCCTAAAACAAGGGTTCAATGGTGCTTCTTACCAACATTTCATTTGTATCTTACAGCCGTGTGAATCTTTCCATGTAATAACTAAACATTTGTTTGGTGTGAAAGTTCTATTACATAGAGTACAGAAACAATATTGTAATCGTGTGCACTATTGAATGAAAGTTAGTCTGTTTTTGACGTCGCCCTTCATTTTCGCATACCGAATATAAATTGTGCACTGAAATCGTTCAAAAATCGATATCTTGACTTTTAACAAACTTCCGGAGCCTTCGGAAAATAAACATGTTTCAGTCCTGTCGTGTATGTGTGCATGTATGTTTGTATATGGGCGTGTGTGCATGCATGTATGTGTGTGTGTTCGTAAATACGATAACTTGAGTACCTTTTTAGTTAGGTTAACTTAATTTCAAGTGTAAAGATCAGATTGCATTAGAAGGTTTCTAGAAGGTTTATTTCAACTATTGAACGATTTGCGATCACCGGAACTGGTACATTATCAACATGCTAACTTCATTACTATTTCAGATAGCTAGACTAAAAATCTATAGTCCATTTGCATTTAAGATGCCATCAAACTTTATGTTATATAAGAATGTACTAGAACTTGTAGGGGAGATTACTCCCGATTCATTTATTAAAGTAAACGTTCAGTTAGAAATAATAAGGCTTTGTGTGAAAAAATGTTTTTAATAAAAATGTTTTTTTTTTAATTTCATTACTCACAACATACAAGCACCATTTAATCCTTCTATTAATCGAAATTGGAAGTATTGTAGGCATGTATAATCTAGTAACAAATATTTTAGAATGTCAAGACGGATTAATGTGAATACCTAAAGTGTTGTTATTGCAACTGTATCAACCGGTTGTATCGCAATTTGAACACTAATAAACGCATTTTTTTTTTTGCAAAAAGGAATTAATAACTTAGATTTACATAGACATTCCTTTAAGCATGTTCGTAATTAAAAATGTTTTAAGCTCGGAGACATACGGGCTAGTTTATATATAATTATTGTGTAAATAAATAAATAAATAAACATATATATATATATATATATATATATATATATATATATATATATATATATATATATATATATATATATATATATATATATATATATATATATATATATATATATATATATATATATATATATATATATATATATATATATATATATATATATATATATATATATAAAAACTTTTCAGCAATGTCCGGTGTACGAAAGTGGAGCTTATTCTACTTTTTGTTTTTCAAAAGCCTTTAACCTAAGTATACTTTTTCAGTTAAATAGACGAAATTTACATTTAAGTAAAATATATCATTTTCTGCCTTCTTTGGATTTTTGAATAATATCTGTTGACCGGAAGTAGTACTTTACGCTGTTTCGTATTCCTAGAAAAACATATGATTTTATAAGTACTAATACTATTCCGCATTATTATATACATTTTTTGCCGTTCACCTGGTGATTAATTTTTTTTCCTAAGAGATTCTATTCTATTTTTAAAAGTTTAAGAAATTAAAAAAAAAGTATTAAAATCATGCCTATATCCCGAGATGCCATCCGCGTCGTGTTATATAAGAATATTCGAGAAAGTTTAGGGGAGATCACTTTCGCTTTATGATTATTATTATTATTTCAATAAATAGAAGGTCTTCATACCAGTGAATGTGTTTTCTTCGGAGGCAAAAATAATAGTGGATGCAACACCCACGAATAAATGGTGCGTATTATTATCTACCTATTTATCTATATCTATATCTGTCTTATTTTATTATATATGAAGGTATATAAATATATATATATATATATATATATATATATATATATATATATATATATATATATATATATATATATATATATGTATATATATATGTATATATATATATATATATATATATATATATATATATATATATGTATATATATATATATATATATATTTATATATGTACTATATTTACTATAGAAATATTAACAGCATGCATGTAAACAACAGAGGAAGACGAATCTAAATCACGTGATTTGTATAACATAGCGCCTATTAAAATATATAGGCTAAGATATAAAACTATGTTATTCCAATGATAATTTTAAAATAATTTCAGGTTCAATTTTGAGCTGAGATGCGGAAGCGCAAAATCATACAACATTAGCGCCCAGCTCGACGTTTTCTTTAATAATAACACGGTTACTGTTACATCAAAGCAGGGAGGACTATTTCTAAGAGAAGCTTCATATTTTACCGACTTTCATTTTAAACTCAATGAAGCATTTAAGACGGTTTGGACCATTGGACCTGATTTAATCGAGGTAATGTTGCATGTGTGACCCCTTGGGCGGGTGAGGTAGAGTTAATCTGTTTCTGTGGCGTCAGTATATGAGGATAAAATGGGATGTATAATGCCCATTTAATGAGGCATATATAACATAAAATTTAACTTTATCGGAAATATGAAAATAGTACGAACAATTAGCGCTTGCATTTACTTTGATATAATCAGAATGCTATTAGATGATATTGCGTCGTAATTTAGCTTGATTTTAAAATTATATATGCCGAGCTTTTGTAAATATATATATATATATATATATATAATTCTCTTCATGGTGACCATGCGAGACACCACGAAAACGCACACCGTTACTCCCCTGCTCTCTAGGCATACAGTTACCACCCCACCCCCACCAGTCTGGTGAGCTAAGTTTTACCCCGAATGTTTACAATCGTAGACCCGGGTCGAGTTAGTAACGACTATTAGGGGTAGATAGATAATTTAGCTTTTAAACTACTTGAAAGTATGGAGAGGTAAGAAGTTCTGCTTGTTCTTTTTATTCGTAAAATGTCGTCACGGACGGTAACTTTCACGGTGGTGGGGGAGGGGATTGAAGGAGGATAGTGTCGAATTCACTAACTATGAAGTACTTACAAGTAGAAAATAAAACAACAAAATAGTGACTTACGATACGCCGCAGGTCAGCTCGTATAATATATTTTTAAAATTAATTGTGTCGATTTTTATGACAATAAATCAATATACTCAATGTTGACATCAAATTAATAATTATTATAAATTAACGGATGTTTCAAAACAGTTTTTCTTATTGGCAAACATGTTATGCAGGTCGATGTTCGAATATGGTGTAAATTGTTCTTACAATAGAGAAAACGATTCAGGGAGGGAAGGGGGTTGCTGTTAATAAAAAAAATCAACTAAACGAATAGCATTATTTATCAATAACCTTACACGTGCGTTTCAGTGTTTTAAATTTCATATAAACATACAGAACATGAAAATTATTAATTCAAAAATGTGTGATCTTTAAAATGAATACATTCATTAGATCATGTTAAATATTCACATAATTAGTCACATACGGCATTTATCAGGCACATATAAAATATCAGCATGTAAATATACACACTAAATATTCACAGATCAAATATGCACATACTATTCAGGCACATATTAAAATTGGACATATTAAATATGCGCATGTTAAATAAGCATATAATAAATATACGAATTGAAATAACACTAAATAACTAACACTGATTAAATATGGAGAAATCAAATGTGCACATTTTAAATTTACCCATATTAAATTAGCTCTTATTAGGCACTATTAAATTTACTCTTATTAAATATGCACATATTAAAAATGGTTAATGGAGCCTGTACATTTGGGGACCGCTTTCCACTTCGTCCAATACGTATGTCTTGTTGTTTAATTCAACCAATATAAATAATATTCAGAACAACGACAACGAAGAAAAAGAAGTTATTAGACAGATATTAAATATGTACATAAAATATGTGTGCTTGTTACATTTTTATCATACTTGGGATCATTGATAGGACTATTTTTGCTATAGAGCTTGTAAGTCTCTTTGCTTCTCTTACTTAAAATTTGAAATCTCGTTAGAGAGGGTCAGGTGAATCCTCAATGTATCATTATCAGTTTTTACGATTTTAAATAACTTAACAATAACGTAAGTAACTTATTTTTTACCGATTTAATAAACATATTCACAATTTATTTGAAAAACACTTGCTGGCTAGTATAAGAAGTTGGTGACCTACTACCAACCCCTATAGAAAACAATATTCATCGTTGTGTTGATTAAATTAAAATCATACTATAATCGAGGAATAACATCACACAATCATTTATAAAGCAATAAAGAAAAAAAAAACATGTGGTTAAAAAAAACAAGTAGTATGTAGACAAACTGCAATATGCCTGGAATATTTTACGTTAACACAATGAACCACGTATTGTTAAGCCTGTTTGCATATATATTTCTCAGATCAATGTAAACGGCATGCATAAGTACCATAAGCAGGATGTCGAACTCTGTCAAAACTTATTTCTCTACTGGAACAGTATTCCCATTGTGAACAAAATGTATATGACTTAATACTTTTTCTTATTTATTTTTTTGCAAATTTTATCTGGAACATGCTTTTGTCTGCAGCTACTAGAGTCAATAGCTTATCATATTCTTTAATACTATAAATAACATAAGGTTAGAAAATGTTAACCAAAGATACAAGTAAAATTTTGAAACATTAGGTTTAATATTAAACACATATACGAATATTTTTTTTAAAAAATTAACTAAAATTAATAATTATTATGCATTTAACTATTAATGAGTATACTTTAGTCAAAAAGGAAAAACCAAGTTATGGCTGATTACATTATCTTGTGGATAGCTGAATGTAATTCGTAAACTATCATGATGCTATTATATTTTATGTTAACCGCAATTTTTGTTTTGTTTAACAATGCTGTTAAGATTTTTTAACAATACTTTTACATTTTAATGTCTTTGGTGTTTTGGAATAAAAAGGTTGGTATTTTCAATCTAAATACTTACACACATTTTATAAAAAACATACATAAATAAAGATGCAAATTCCATTTCAAATGCAATTACAAATACAAGTATATATATATATATATATATATATATATATATATATATATATATATATATATATATATATATATATATATATATATATATATATATATACATGTATATATATATATAAATATATATATACATGTTTTTACAAAAAAGATCGAGAGCGAATGTGTGTATTATTAATTGTGGTGTCCTAAAAATATCCAATTAAGAAGAACAATGTTCTCGTTTCTATTTATTGTAAATGATGGTGTATTAAATGCTTACGTTGTGTTGGAATTTTAAACACGTTTAATTTTATTCTGGAATTAATAAAAGTGGATTAAATTTAGTTATTTGACTTATATTTCTATTTTATTTTTATAGGAAACGTTTATACATAAACGTAGTTTAGTTGAAAGTAAACATAGCATGCTAATGTTACGCTGTTTTATTCATTTTTATAGAATATTTGAAAAGGTGATGCAATCTCTATATATGTAAAGCAAAGTGGACGGGTGCCCGCAGACGCTTCCAATTTCGCCAGGTCCCGCCTCTTGACGCCTGAGCACTGGTGCCGGTCGGCCGCAAAGTCTACGATGAGGTGGGGGGCACACTAACCGGCGCCTTATAGGTGCTATATATCGAAAACAAATTTTGTCGAAGGAAACCCCTTGATACTTTGTGAGGTGGTAGAAGAAAGCCTAGGTGTGTCATGAAAAAAACAAAACTTGCCATATCTGGGAAAACTACACAAAGTGGTTAAAATTGACCATTCGTATTTCTTTTTATAATCTTTGTAATTTATGGGAAAAAACAAAAGGTAATTTCAACACAGTGGACTTACCCTCTATACATCTGGTTAATTTTTTGCCTGCCCCTAAGTAAATGGTTAGGCCATAAGGAAAAGCCGTTGGTTCTACTCAAAGCCCTCAATAATGGCGAAAATATGACCGCGAGTCGAAATCTTATTATGTGAGCTATAGTTCGAAATAAACCTGTCGCCTTGATATTTTGTGATTTTTTAATTTTTACAATTAAATTGTAAAAATTAATTGCAAAATTTAATATAATATTTGAGTTATACTATTGAGTAAGCTTTTGCAGATCTATTCAGCTTGCGAGAAACTAGTTAGTGAATATTCCATTAACTCTTTGAATCAAATTACTAAGACTGTTTAAACTTAAGCACTCTACATAACAGCTAATCACCAATAAATTAATCTTAAAATCTCAAATGTTTTTTTTAAACATAAGCAATGCTAGGCAGTATGCCTAGCTACCTATACTCAGATCTACCTCTAAAAATTAATTTATACGAATCAATGTGATTAATACTTTTTTTATCACCATTCTAAACAGCCAAGACATCAACATTACACTGCTGCATATAATACAAAAAAATGAAGTCAAGTTCCACTTTTCGATGTAACCCTCCACTGGGCTGATTAAGCAGGGTTCAAATGTTTCTTTCAGTGATGGTGTGGCCACCGCTATGCCCAGCCGGCTTAATTTTCCCTGAGTCAGGAGTCCAGTAGACCTAGGTATAGCCTGGAACGTCTTTAAATCACAGGTTCCGAACTAGAGACCTTGGGTTTAGCAGTCAATCGCTTTACCAATTTCCCAATTATCCCCACATTTCTAATCAATCTAAAAATATATGTATATTTGTATGGCTTTCAGTCTTTTATGCTTTACTACACCTTTGATAAGATCGCCATGAAACATTTGGAAGATGTTGAGAATACTCCTTGGGCGGTTTCTGCGGAAAGAAAATCAAATTCGCAGGAGTGGCGCCCCGGCAGGGCCGATTTGATTTTTCCCTATATACGGCTGCCGTTTGACACCGTTCATCCGATCGCAATGAAACTTTGGTGGGGAATAGATGAGAATAATCCCGAGAAGGTTTCTTCAAACAAAATAATTTAATTTAAATAAAATTTAAATAACATTCTTATGGGCGGCGCCCGGGAGGTTGCTATATTGTAACAATAAATGATTTCGCACCCTGAGTTCAAGTGCGGCTGCTTTGCCCTTCTTATCCGTTAATCGGGCATAGGGCCTACTCCATATCGGCTAAATAGTAGTGCTATATTCATTATTGAAATTTCAACAGGCGCAGCCGCCAGCACCCTGGCTATTTCGTGACCCGATGCGCCCTGGCTCCCCTGTGAGCATTTTGTCGCCTACGTTTGTTTAAAAAAAGGCTATTCACTAAAGACACCATGGGCAACAATACACGTTGGCCATATCTAATCAGTTGCGTCTTCCGGCTCCCCTGCATTGTGTGATTTTGCACTCTGGTGTTTCCCGTAAGCGCAATGGCGCCACCTTTCGTTTTAAACAGTGCGATAGACTATGTATTAGACTGGATTTTAGAGTCGTTCACTAAAGATAAACATGCGCGTCCCCCAGCACATTGCAGATTTTATTTGTCTTTTAAGCATTACTAAAACCTTCATTACATCGCCGTGAACCTTTGGGAAGTTGTTGAGAATACTCCCTGGGAGGATTCTGCAAAAAAAAAAACAAAAAAAAATACTATTTGCAATTTCGCACGGGCGCCGAATTTCACTCTGCCCCGGCTGAGTGAAATTTGGCGCTCCGGGTTATCCCTTGAGCGCTATGGGACCTACGTTCGTTTTAAACTTCACAATACACTATGGATACAATGAGGCATTGTAGTCGTCCACTTAACGTAATAAGGCGCGTCCTTCGACGCCAGAGGCGTAGCGACCCTTCCCGGCGCCCAGGGACAAACTTTCGATTTGCACCTCCCCCCCCTCGAACTTTTCATTTGCACCCCCCTCAAACTTTCAATTTGGCGCCCCCTCTTAGGTCGGCGCCCGGGGACATATGGCCCCCCCCCCTGGCTACGCCTCTGTTCGACGTCCCTGTACGGTGCAATTTTTCCCTAGCTATCCTCAAACTTTCTTCTAGCCCATCGGCAACGCGCGGGGACGGGCACGGTAGTTTTTTAATATCAAATATGATAAAAAAACTAGGTTTTCTTTTAGTTTTACATTATAAAAATATATATCTATAAAAGAAAAATTTCCTTCTTTATTCAGATGTTAGGGTATAACCCAATCAGTGAATGTTCTTTATCTTTCTAGACGGTGATGTGAAATATTAAAAGTATATCACCCAATATTTTGGGTCCATGTTATTATAATGGATTCACAGTCAACTAACAATGTCGAGCCTTGAATATTATGGGACGGTGTAGTTGGATAATCAACCTAAATATTGCTTACTCGAATTTTTTTTTGGTCAAAACTAATAAGATTTTTAAAAATTTGTTAAAAAAGTTTCGGGTAGAAAAAACGAATATATTTAATTAATGATTAATTCATTGTCAATTGATTGATTGAATGAATACAACCGAAAACTTATCATGATTGAAATATTACAGTATGTGTTTTGCCTAGAATAAATCAATGTCATAGACAGCTTTGCACATGGCCATTCCTGTGCTATTAAATTGCATGTATCTCTGTCTAAAATATATTTTACAATTATATTTATCTAATTACGTTATAACAGTATCTTGCTAGATTATGTATTCTTAACAGGCTTTATTATACCTCAGTAGAAAAATAATCCCAAACTTTAGGCATTTTTAATTAAGCGAATTGCAAATGAAGAATTTATAATTGAAAAAAAGTCAATAAACTCACACATAAACCAAACAGGTACATTACACACATAAACAGGCAGGTACATACACACTTAAACACGTACGTACATTATATACATAAACACACAGATAATTTAGATACATAGACACACATGTATATTACACACATAAACACACATGTACATACACACATAAACACACAAGCACATGCTTGTATAAACACACAGGTGCATACACACATAAACACACAGGTACCTACATACTTAAACACACAGGTACATACACACATAAACACACAGGTAAATACACACATAAACACGAAATTACATAAACACATAAACACATATGTACATTATATACATAAACACACATGTACATTATGTACATAAACACGACAACGAGTATACATTTAACTATCCAAAAAACTCAATTAGACGCACAATTTAATTCCATCTTAATTACACAATGTGGGTTGGCATATTTGCACACTTTACCTTATGCGGGCAACCCATATGTAGAGTGAGACAAATGATTGGTGTTTTTTAATTAAACGAATACTCGTTACACCAATTAAAAAAGCTACAACATGATTAATGCTGCGGAGGGTTGCTGTTCAGGCTACTTTATAACAAAGCTTACATTAGAAAATGCATATATCAGCACATATTTTACATAGTTACTATGCATTACTAAATGTAAATTTAAGAAAAAAAAACAACTCATCATCATAAAATCCTTGTGCGTGATACCCACGACACATTGGTAGATGAGGCAGAGTTCATCTGCTACAAAGACCTAGGGACGTCCCATTTAATCAGTACTAAAAATTATCTTCATTTTATTTTTATTAAACTATCCCTGTTGGCATCGATGAGAGTGTTTGAGTCCAGAGTTTGAGCACCCCCCCTCAAAAATATCAAGTGCCCTCCCCCCTCCCCCGGAGAAAAAAGTCGGGAAGAAACACTGGTTGAGTCTATATATTTGTTTACACGTTTTGTATAGCAACTGAAAATAAAATAACTCTTTAGTTAATTTTAAATTAATATTAATGCGACGTACCAATACCCAGTTAGTAAACCATCCCGCATACTTTATGCACCGGTTACCGCCCTTGTATACAGTCTATAAATAACTCACTGTCTAAGCGTGGGTCATGTGAGCGGAAATGCATGCCAGGTTTTACAGCGGCCATTTTGAATGAACGTGTCAAAGAGTAAACAACAGGTTTGCCGTTTGGAAGCAGTTTCTTTTTTTTTACAAATACATTGAAGGTTAGTTGTCTTTTTAATACTCTGACCATTCCCGAGCATAACCTGATAAATTTAATGATAATGCAATGTATCGGACAACTTTATTTACATTTTGTTCATATTTTAGAGATATATAAACTGATGGGCGGGGGAGAAGGGTGTGACAGGGTTCAAGAATTATAACAAGAATACATCTATAGTTTTGAAGATACAAATTTAAAAAAAATATGTAGTAGCATAGCTGGTCTTTCATTTGTGAAAGCGAAAAAAAAATATAATTAAAAGTAAACCCTAACTGTCAAGATCTCTATTTTTTTAGTAACATATTTTGAAAAAAAAATTGTTACATTTTCAAACAACGATTTTCAATTTCTTACATAATACACTAGCTAGCAAAATTTAATTGTGGGATGGATGTAAACTGTTATCAATAGGCCAAGGCATTAAATTTGACATATTTTTTCTAAAACAAAACTGACGTTTTATTACACTTTCATCATATAAGTTAAGCTAAATCAAATAGTCTTATTATGTATGTGACATTAATGTAAATGTTTTCATAATTAAAACATAACTTTATTTAACCTTATGCATTTGCTTATTCTATGATTGTTTATTCCTCTTAAATCCAGAAAAAAATAAAGATGTCATACATTTGGCTACTTTTACTTGTGACAAATGACGTATATGTGGAATCATCATACAGTGTCTCAAATACAAGCACCAACATAGCTAAAAAGAGCAGCATATCCTTAGAAACTAGTACAGCTAAAGGCTTCATCATTACCCAAGCTACCACCACACCAGATCCATTGATTGCTAGAACGGTAATTTTTTTATTTAGTTTTTTAAACCTAAGACATTTAAAAAGGGTTTTAACAACAGCGTATACTATTCAAAACCATAAAAAGCGTTTAATATTGATTCGTATGGAAGAAAGCTAGGCAGGAGCCTTTGGGTGTGCAAATAAGAAGGAGGAAGTGGCGCTGGGTGGGTGACACTGCGAAAAGCTAACCCAAATGTTACACGACAAGCGCTTGAGTGGAACCCCCAGGGAAAGCGGAAAAAAAGAAGCCCAAGACAGACCTGGAGGCGGAGTTTTCTTGAAGAACTGAAGCCATGTCTTGGGAGACGACAAAATCAATAGCCGGGGATAGGAAGAAATGGAAGGAAATGGTGGAGGCCCTATCTTCGATAAGGAGCAAAGAGGACTAAGTCAGGTCAAGTCAATATTGATTCGAAAACCACACATCTTTTGTACACTTATAATTATAAATAAATTAAAGTAATATATTTTATAGACAATTAAATATAATTGTTATCATTTAAATATTCAAATGTTCAAAAGAAAAAGAAATTATTACTACATAAAGTTTGTTAAATGTATAACCACACAAAGTGCTAAAGTATTCATACAAAAGTAATTTCAAACTCTTGAATAATTTATCAGAATTTTTTTATTCTCATCCATGCCAGTACACATAAATTATATAACTATAGCAAAGAAGTGCTAAATTATGAATCATACATATTCTAGTAACATTTTACACATTCCAACTATTAATAACCCAAAAAAGCACGAATTAAATCCTATATCATATCATATCAATTTAATAATACAATATTATTTAAATACAAGATTAGTACTTTTAGTATTGGTAGAATATGTGTGCGTTTACAGTAAGCGTACAAAGGCTTTGCAACTGTTTAATAAACACAATTTCAACAGCGAGCTAATGCACACACCAGTGAGGTAGGAGAAATGTATTCTGGCAAAGAGATTTTATTAAAGTTAATCATACCTAAAACATCTTACAGGCAAGTTAAGTTGTTACTTTTGGTTTCTCATATATATATATATATATATATATATATATATATATATATATATATATATATATATATATATATATATATATGTTTGTTAAAAGAATGAATGAATGAATTAATATTAAACATAATATGTATACGTGTAAAGTTAAATTTTAAATTGAAAAAATTATGGTTAGAAAAACGTTTCGTTTACTAAACTATAGCACATTCTACTCTTATCCAGGTACAGTGTTGAATTATGTAGCGAACTCGACTGCAGTGTTAACAAAGCCCTTATTTTGTGGGTGCAATTCGATCCAAACTTTGTCTTCTGCGAATCAGACATTGCTGGTGAGGTTGGAACTAAAGCCACACTATGCGACATACGGAAGGAACGGAGAGCGTTTTTTAGGAGAGAGACAAAGTTTGTGTTGAAATTTGTGATCATCTCCAATCAGCACGTTGAGGTAAATGAACTCATTGTTATCGTCTGATAGTATATATATATATATATATATATATATATATATATATATATATATATATATATATATATATATATATATATATATATATATATATATATATGTAAATATATAAATATATAAATATATATATATATATATATATATATATATATATATATATATATATATATATATATATATATATATATATATATATATATATATATATATATATATATATATATATATATGTGGTTTGTGTGTGTAAAGATTATAAAACTTCATTACAAAGGTCTGGGTGAACTCAATACACGTATGTAACTTCCCCAAAGTTGTAAGAACGGATCTGATGAAATACATTATCGTTCGCAAGAAGCGAGAGGTTATCGTAACAGCTGTCTTTGCTTCGGTAAGTAGCAATTAAAATCGCTTTTTTTTTCCTATTTAGTAATGTGCCTGACATCAGAGAGAAATATGAAACTTTATAAAACTATCTACCAGAAATATGTGAATTATAGAAGTATGAACGATGAAATGCTTTTTAAAAGATGCATTTCCTTTTTTTCAGACTTTAGCAACATGGGATACAGAGGCGTAGCGACCCTTCCCGGCGCCGGTGACAAACTTTCAATTTAGCGCCCCCTCTCGGGAACAAACCTTTTCAATTTGCAGTTCCCCTCTTCCATTTGCACCCCCCCCCCCCCCCCTCAAACTTTCCATTTGCACCCCCATATATTTTTTATATTTATAATGTCAAACTGCACCTAAAATGAGATTTTAATTTGTTTTTTCAACCCATTTTGGCGCTTCATAAGGTCGGCGCCCGGGGACATATGTACCCCCCTGTCCCACCCCCACCCCTTCGCTACGCCTCTGATGGGATATCATGTTCACTAGTGTTATATTAGAATATTCGACACAAATTAGCAAAACTATAATATTTAAAATTTTGATATATATATATATATATATATATATATATATATATATATATATATATATATATATATATATATATATATATATATATATATATATATATATATTTATACATATATCCGTTTAAACTTTATAATTTAAAAATGATTACACAAAGTAATATTTCCATGCAGGTACACTTTAAGGTAAGCAAGTAACACTCTCAATACTGCCATCAAAATATAACCAATTTATATAACCAACATATATATATATATATATATATATATATATATATATATATATGTGTGTGTGTGTGTGTGTGTGTGTGTGTGTGTGTGTGTGTGTGTGTGTGTGTGTGTGTGTGTGTGTGTGTAATTATATCCACATTTTACCAGGAGATCATGAAAACTAGGCATTCTATAGAATACCAACACAATGAATACAATTCCTCACGTTATTATATACTTTTCCTAGAATGACAAGAATCGCATAGGCAAAGAGTAAAATGCCCAGTTTGTAATGTTCTTTAGTAACAGACAGTAAACAATGAAAGAGAAAAATATACAAAATGTACGACAGCAAACGATTATTACATACCATAACTTAAAATGATTGCAAAAGTCTAAAGTAATAACAAATAATATGAAATGATTGTTAAAGATTGTGAAAGATTGAAAGATTGAAAAAACTGCTACAGCTACCGTATTACTCGTATGTATCAATATTATCTCCTAAGAGAGTATATGGATTGCAACTGAGGATTTCAAGAGCAACAAGCTTACATTTTCCCAAGTAATGAATTATCATGGTGACTTGACTACAATGCTTTCAGTCTATAAATAATTCCTGGATTCTGATTTACAGTCTGGTTTGTAATAAAGCCACGAGAAAAGCATAAGAAATATTTCCACATAAATGCTGGTGACACTTGTGCAATTTTAATTGATTGATGAGATTTGGCAACAGAAGGTTTAAATTATTCATTTGGATTTTAACAAACTGAAATTTAATGCTTAGTTATCTGTGTACATGTTAGTGTACATGTGCAATGTCTATGTTTTGAGAGGCCTGAGAACCAATAATTTTGTGAAATGATCTTGCTATACTATTATAAACTTGGTGAGGTGATCTTCATTACAACAGCTTTTGTTTATACTATTTGATATCTGCTGATGTGGCTCACAAACCTTTAACTATTGTCTGTGTTGTATTTTTTGTATGAAACATAAATACTTATAACTTATGTAGACATATAATATGGGACTGATAGATTAGCTGGTATACGACTGGGGATGTTAGAATAGATGATTATTGTTCTAATCATAGTTCCTATTATTGTCGTTTAGTTTAGTTAGCGTCAAGTATTGTCATAGTCAATATTCTTAAGTGCAATAAATAGAAAAAGCGTTTTCTATACTTTGTATGTTTGTTTTTGGGTATTCTATAGAATGATTAGGAAATGCATAAAATGTTGATGTATTTTATACTTTGATTGCCGATTTAGAGCATTTTATACATTGGGAATTTTATAAAATACTGGTTTCCATACATTGCCGGTAGCATAAATTTATATTTATAAGCATATATATATATATATATATATATATATATATATATATATATACACAATGTTTCTAATTCACAAAATAAAAATATGATTTAAAATCTAGAACATTTCGACCAATATACTAATGATGGACCCAAAAATTCAAAAATTGAAGATTCGAGGCGCAGTTAATTCAAACTTTGGGTAGGTGTGAATTAGAAACGTTTTTTTTGTAAACACACGTTACCTATATTTGTGTGTATGTGTTTGTGTGTGTATGTGTGTGTGTCCGTCAGCGTGTG
>NW_026733131.1:20000-65512 GCF_028476545.2 Physella acuta
TCTATTTTTAGACAATTCAATTAGAAATTGAGGTCGAACATCCAATAATAGACCATTAGTAACGCTAACATATTGCATCAGTTACAATGATGTTTAAAAGACGTCAAAACATTTTTAACGTGTTAAAGAAAAAAAAACTGTTTACTTGTGTCACTTTAGCGAATGATGCAATCTGCATCATTGTTAACAGGATGCTATTTGGCACGATGGCGCCTGTTAGTTTTAAGGAACCAGGGGCCGTACGCGGCGCCTATGCGGTAGTTCTTCTTCTTTGTTCTTAATTGAAAATAAGGTGGAGGATTTAGACAACCAGCCCAACTTCGTGAATGAACCGGACTGGGGTCTCCAGATCAGCAGGTGCCCCATATAATTTTTCCCTGAGTGGGGTGAGCAGGGGCCAGTGTCTGACTCGCGCCTGGCTATATAAAGAACATTCCTGAAGGACGTGCTCCGTATTCTCCGGGGCCTTGCCACAAGGGCATATTAGGCCACACCCAATTTTTAGTTTTTTATGCATGTGTTGATTTAGTCTGTTATGGCCTGTTCTGGGTCGAAAGATTATGTATTTATGCGGTAGTGTAAACGGGGGGGGGGGGGGGGGGGTTCCTGAGAGACCTTCGCGGCAACGCGTGGGGACGGGTACGCTAATATATATATATATATATATATATATATATATATATATATATATATATATATATATATATATATATATATATATATATATAAATATATATATATATATATATATATATATATATATATATATATATATATATATATATATATATATAACCATAAAACATTTTTAAAGTACAAAACGCAATTATGGAAAAATGATTTGTAAAGACTAAACAAGTAAACAATTATTATTTTCATAATCACTGACTAATGGTTTCAAAGAATACCCTAACTATCTTCTTATTTTAGTGTTACTAAAATGTTTCAGAATGAATAAGCGAAACGCACTTTGTTTTTCATTGAGTTAACTCTGATATTGTTTAACTTTTAGATGGTATTTAATTGTTTTGAAATTAAAATTGCTTATTCGAAAAAATATAATATTTTAAATTATTTAAATCAATTACATTTGTGTAGCTTAGGTCTGCGAGTAACAGTTTATTACCGTATACAGCAATACTAGTCAGTATTTTGCTGTATTTTCGTGGTTCATTTTTAGTTACTTATTGAATGGACTATTGGGTAGGAATGTGTATACACAGTTAGAATGTTTAGACCTCCAGTAAGTTGGCTTGTATTTTTATAAGTGACTCTGACAACATGTTTTCTCCTTTTATTTCTAAATATATTTTTAAATATTAGACTTAACAGAATATTTTAAACTTAAATATCTAACAAAAGAAATTCAGGAAAATTATTAATTTTTCAAAGTGAAAGTATGCAGACATATTTAAACAACATGCCAATAATAATTTTATTCACACACAAAGAGAAAATGCCATCACAAAGTTTATAATGCAAATTTACACGCCTGAAACCTGGAACCAAGCAAATGGTTTGAAATGGACAACAAAAGTATAGCAAATGATACAATTAGTAGCAATGTCCGATTACATGAGTAATGCCACATATATATAAACCAATTAAAGTAGTATTGAAATAGCACATGTTACATCAATACACTTAAAATAGTCGATAAATTGTTTTAGTGTAACAGTACAGATGTGTAAGTTAAGTTTGTATCAGTTTTTGTACTTCATATAATACAACAAACGTATATCTATTCTACACACACACACACACACACACACACATATATATATATATATATATATATATATATATATATATATATATATATATATATATATATATATATATATATATATATATCCATATATATATATATTTATATATATTTAAATATACTGTAACATAAAGAGATAACGATAGGTTGTACAAATCGTATGTGCATATTTGTATTTAATGAATTTAAAAAAAAAACTTAAAAAACCAACATCGCCAAAGTCATAGAGCTACTACCATCGACGTAAAGAGTAAGATAAACGAAACATAGAGCTAAGAAAAATAAACATAATGGTTATATAAATGAACATAAACAATTCCAAATCTGCAATATATAACTATAAATGCAAGATTTTAAAATTTCTGTCGAATTTTTTTTTTCAATTCAATACTTTATTTAAATGCTTTAGTTTTAAATATTCATCAATAGTGTATATTTGATTTTTGTTAGTAACATAGAGTAAAATCATAGTGTCATTTAATTTAGTTTGTGCATTCATATTTTTACAATCTAAGTCATAAAAATAGAAATTAATTTGCCAGTGCCGCTCCACACCAATTTATCGTACAATTTTTCATAGCTTTCTATCAAATAGTCTCTTTCTTCATTCACTCTTATCTGAAAAACCATTACATTACATTATTACATTATTATATTAAAAAGCAAACTAGTTTTTACTCTACAAATATATAAAATATAATTAAACGATTCTTTAAGATTTATGAGTCAATTTCAGGGCTCATTTGCTCAGACATTTTATTTTTAGAGTTTATAATAATGATTCTTAGAAAATGAATTTCAGTTTTAGAATTTAAATTAGAAATCGTGATTAGATCTCTTTCAAATACTCTAAAAAAACAACAGGACACTTATGGTTTAGAAAGACAATAAAGAATAAAAAGATAAAATGAAAATGCTACCCATGTACTGAATATATTAGAAAGCACAAATAACGTGTGCTATTTTTATTTAATTGCCAATAAATGGTGGCAACAATAAATTAAAAAAAAAAAAAAAAACTCAAATTTTATTGTAAACAAATTAGAAAATGTAGTTCTTCTGTTTCCATTAAATTGTTCGGAATTTGAAACAGATTTATAACTTTAATATCATACTTATAACCTTGCCAAAAGGTTTTGTAAAACGTCTGGATTTGTTAAAATCGCGATTTAGATTATTTGTACCAAAGTACTACTTAACTAATAATTCGTGTATATGAAACTACAAGTATAAAACAAATAATTAGCATCAATAGTTTAAAAGATTATATATATATATATATATATATATATATATATATATATATATATATATATATATATATATATATATATACATAAGTTTGTGTTTACCAACGTATACAATAAATAAATAAACGAGTACTTAATAATACATTAGTCGTAGCTGCCGATATATATAATAAATCACCTTGACATCCGTTGGTAAGACGGTCCATACCATAGTATCTTCATTCTTTTTTCCGAAAGGAAAGTCTTCAGTGTACATTTTGTTTTTCCAGTCATTTGTTTGATTGTAGAATATACTGACTGCGTTGTTATACCCTCCATATTTGTATAGGATATTAAAGCTGAGAGCAGCAGCACCACTTTTACTCATTAAAACCAGATAAAACCTTTACACACAGTGAATCAAGATACAACCAATATATATATATATATATATATATATATATATATATATATATATATATATATATATATATATATATATATATATATATATGTGTGTGTGTGTGTGTGTGTATTAAAAATATTTTTTTAATAAAAAAAATAATTTTGAGAAATACATTTATTTCAAATTATCACTCACCTGTCCTTAGATGAAGTAAAATTAAAAATAAATTTATCTCCATATTTTGTATTTGGAACAGTCAATCCATTCGTCTTATAAGCGAGACACATAAATGATATTTCAATATATATATATATATATATATATATATATATATATATATATATATATATATATATATATATATATATATATATATATATATATATATATATATATATATATATATATATATATATATATATATATATATGCTGTGTAATTTACATTCTAAAAACCTCAAGTTAATATTCTGTCACAACTAGTAGCACAAAGCATTCGAAAATGCAGATACACAAATAAGACAACCTTTAAAATATAGAGTATCAATTATACTTGCATCTATACTTACTGGATTAAACACCTGAATAGAATGATTAATTTGAGTTTTAGAAAATATGTCAACAGAGTAAAACATATCATGGCCATTAATATTAACTTACTTTAATGAAATCATTTTGTACTTTTTGCCTCAAAAATGTTAAAAGATATGTTAATTATTTAAATATCTCTATTAAAATGCTTCATTAAATCTAATTTTTATACATACGGAAAAAAGGATCCATTCAATCTTCACTTGTCCACGGATTGAGATAAAGTTCATAAAATCTTTTATCGCGGATGAAATATTTAATAGATATGCATCATTGACATGAACCTTGAGAACGTTGGTAAAAAGTGTCACATATTACTGCTTACTCGAACATTAGTATTAAAAAAATTAATATAATAAATTATACTATTTAAATATTTAATTGTATTGTTTTCCAAATGTAACAACGCGATGTTTGTTTTTTTATTAATAAATTATAAATAGTTATATAAATATGATTGCTTTTCTTATTGTTTATAAAATGTTTAAATGCATGTAAAATTTACTGATAAAAATTAATTACCTACCTTAATCATTGGTGGTAATAAAGATAGAACAATAACAAATGGTCTTCCGTTCGAAAATCGGAAAGGCTGATCCGATGCACAGACAGTTTCTTCCATGTAGGTATCGTTATGTAATTTAGTTATACAGAAATATTTCTTGAGGTCCAATCGAATATTGAGACGAAACGTCACATCGGAGACGCACTTTTTGTCTTTGCACAAATCAACAATAAATCTAGTAAAGATCAAGGTATCAAGCATAACATTAATATAAATAAAAGGTGATTAATTCTGTTTCAGTCTTTCTAGCTAGTATATGAATATATGTATATACAGAGACAGAGATAATCATCTGGGATATATATATATATATATATATATATATATATATATATATATATATATATATATATATATATATATATATATTCTGCACCTATTATCTAATACCCATTTCCCGTTACTATGGTCAATTAACCTTTGACCTATGCCCAATTCCTATTAAGCGTTTCCTGTTGACAGTAGACAATGCCCATTTCTTCTTTCCCGTGGTCCTATGCCATGTGACCATCAACTATTGTCCATTATGCAGTGCCCGTTTCCCATTCCACAATGCCCCATATCTGTTGTCCCTTACTTATCACCTTTTGCCCTTGTCCTATCCTCGATTTCATACGAGTAATATTTATATTTTTAGACATTTCCAATGTCTGAAGAAGGCAATGCATAATTTTACCCCAAAGATGACGATGGTACCGATCCTTCAATTCTGATATATTTGCTGAGGTCTGGTTTACTGAGATCTTCTTGGTTCCATCCATAGCGAATCTCACCTCGGTACGGGATACGATACTGTGCAAATAGATTTTGACGCAGGATAAACAAAATTATAATTTGTCACAAGAATTCATCATCTATAACGTACTGACGTTACACGTGATTTTTTTTTTATATTACCCATTTGAACATGCAAAGTTAATAATAAAAAAATATTTACGCTATTTTTTAATTCGCAGTATCTTAAAACGAAATAGATACTGAAGGCCTAAAAGATACATAAAAAACATACTCCTTACCTTTTCAGGTTTTTTCTGCACGGATTCATTAGTGACATTGTCTTTTGGGCCTGAGCCTCCCACAAGCAAAATATTTACAAACCCAGCAAACAGCATTTGAAGCAACATATTGTATGTTGTTTTTGTTTACAGTACCTAGTAATCATTTGAAATTTGTTTAATTTAGTAAGCAAGGAATATAATAATAGAACATACCTGTGATTAATATTTTGTTTCATACAAAGAAACAGTGATGCATCGAAATTGTAGTACTAATTTAATCTATTTTTGCATGCACACAATGTGATCGTTTAAACTTTGAAGGTATTAATGTAATCAATTCTTACCTTAACTCCTTCACAGACTATCACGCGCTGTAAATGTTGTTTTAATTTTTGAAACGTCTATTCAAAATGGCCGCTGTTTTTTTATATGTTTTGCCTGAGCGTCCACGTTTACACAATGTGTTGCTCGTTGAGCAGTTCGTTGCTCGCCACGTTCTTTGTTTTTTTTGTTTTTTTTGTGGTAGATATTTGCCTGGATATTACTTATTCGTACAGTTGCGTAGGCAGTGGCGTAGACATTGGCGTAAGCCTTGGAGGTATTATGAGGGGGATTAAAACGCTTTCTCCATAGATTACGAATATATATATATATATATATATATATATATATATATATATATATATATATATATATATATATATATATATACATTTGTACATTCACAACACGTGAATATGGTGTCACAGTTATATAAATTCGTAAACTTTATTTTTCGAGTTATGTGACTTTTTTATTTTTGTATTTATGTAAATAAATTAATTTTTGTAGCTATACGATTCTTTAGTATGTCTTATTTAAATAATAAATGAGAGAAATAATTGATTTTTAATTTATATAGTAAAAACTATTTTAATGAGCTTTATGGGTACGCCTATTTTATAGAAGGGCAGTAAGTCATAGAAGCAGTGTGGACGTTTGCCTATCTTTCAAACTACAGCTCTTTTTTAGTTTTTTTTTTAGGTTTGCCTGTCGTCCCTACTGGGACATAGGTCGCTGACAAGAGCTTTCAAGACGTCTCTGTCCTGGGCTAGTCTCTTCAACTGTCCCCAGGTGTATCCAATCTTTTTGGTGTCTTCTTCCAGGTCACGTCTCCATGTCTATCTTGGTCTGCCTCTCCTCCTCCTGTGAGGGCCTGTCTTGTTATGGTGGATACAGGCTTCCTGTGTGTGTGAACAGATCTTTTAGATTTTAAAATATTTTCTACGCAACCTAAAGGTCATGCCCCCCCCCCCCATTTAGGGGTCTGGCGGCATGGTAGTTCCGCCACTGGCAAGTACACGGTCTAGACAGCACAGCGTGAATTTCGACTATCGGCAAGTTCTTTAGGCGACTTAATTAAACACTGACTCATGTTGACAATGTTATTATTTTAAAATTGCCTAGTCATAAAATTGTAAGTTTTAATGTGTAATCAGTGTTTCGTTTCGTGTTACGGACATGTTTTTTTTTTAAATATATGTTTTTTTTAATGTTCGCTTAAATGTGTTACTGTGTGCGAATAATTTTCAATAATGCTGTGAAATAACGGAAGATTAATCGATTTTTTTTTTGCAAAACTTATTAAAAGGTAGCTGCCCGCACCATGGTATTCCTGTGGTATGTTTGTGTAAAATCGATAACCTTACAGTTATTCTAATAACAACCTGCTTGGTCGTTAATCCCCAGCCACATCAGGCTATTTGTAAAAGTGTTAAAGTAACAGTGATAAGAATGTGGTTCAACCAAGTTATCTATCCTCATCAGTTACACATTTTTTTAAACTGACAACAATACACACATATATATGTAACTATATATATATATATATATATATATATATATATATATATATATATATATATATATATATATATATATATATATATACACAAAACGCTTTGATGTAAAAACGATATTCAAAGACTACACAATTAAACCATTACATGCTATGTTATTTTTAAGATCACATTTTCTAATTGTTTGAAAAAATTATTATCTTTTTATTTAAGTGTTGCTAAAATTAGAAAAAAATGAATTAGCAAAACGCATGTTTGTTTTTTGTTTTGATTTTTTAATTGTTTTTTTTACCGTATTGTTGACCCTGAGAATATTTAACGTTGAGACGTTATTTAAAAGTTTTTGAAAATAAAATAGCTTATTTGTAAAAAAAAATATAAATTTTACTTTCTCAGTTAATTAAATCAAATACATTTGTGGGCTTTTTCGTGAGTAACAGTTTATTACCGTATATAGCGTTGCCAGTCATTTGTTTTACTGTATTTTCGTGGTAATTTTAAGTTTCTGATTGAATGGACATTTGGGTAGGAATGTGTATACACAGTTACATTGTTTAGATCTTAATTAAGGTGGCTTGTATTTTTATAAGTGACCGTAACTCAGGCAACGTTTCCTTTCTCCTTTTATTTCTAAATATTAAATATTAGACTTAACAGAATATTTTAAACTTAAACATCTAATTAAAAAAATTCAGTGAAATTATTAATTTTTCATAGTGAAAGATTGCAGACGTATTTAAACTATATTCCAGTAATATTTTTATTCACATACAAAGAGAAAATGCCATCACATTATTTATAATACAAATTCACACGACCAAGATCTCGGGAACTATGTAAATGTTATGAAATGGACAACAAAAGTATAACAAATGATACAATTAGCAGCAACATATATAAAACCAATTAAAGTAGTATTGAAATGTTACATCAATACACTTAAATAGTCAATAAATTGTATTAGTGTAAAAGTACAGATTTGTAAGTTAAATTTGTAACAGTTTTCGTACTTCATATCTTACCAAAAAAAAGTGTATAACTATAATACACACACACACACACACACATCTCTCTCTCTCTCTCTCTCTCTCTCTCTCTCTCTCTATATATATATATATATATATATATATATATATATATATATATATATATATATAGTACATATATATATAAAGTACATATATATATATATGTACTTTAATATACAGAGATGAAGATAGACTATAAAATTCGCATGTGAATAATTTTATTTAATGCATTGTAAAACAATAAACTTTTAAAAACCCACATCACCAAAGTCGGAAATCTATTACCATTGACGTAAAGAGTAAGATAGACGAAACAAAAGGATTAGAAAAATAAACATAATAGTAATAAAGTCGAAGATTAAAAAATCCAAATCTGAAATACATAACATTACATTAAGAGTTTAAAATGTCTCCTTTTTCCTTAATTCAATACTTTAGTCAATTGCTTATAATTTAAATATTTATCAATAGTGTATATTTTATTTTTATTTTTAGGTCACATTAAGCTAAATCATAGTGTCATAAAATTTAGTTTGATAAGCATTTGCAAATTGTGTGCATTCAGGTTTCTACAATCTAAGTCATAAAAATGGAAATTATGTTGCCAGTGCCGTTCCAGTACAATTTATCGTAACAGTTTTCACGGCTTTCTATAAAATATTCCACATCATTATTCACTTTTATCTGAAAATCAGATGCATACAATATTATATTATAAAGCAAACTAGATTTTATTCTACAAATATATCACATATAATTAAATTATTTTTTAAAATTTTATGAATCCAACTCAGGGTTTATTTGCTCAGAAATGAATTTTAGTTTTAGAATTTTTATTAGAAATCGTGGATGGATCTCTTTATAATACTCTGAAAATAAACGAACATATCACACTTTTGGTTTAGAAAGATCATGACGAATAATAAACCGGGAGTTTTCTCCCCGAAAATTTTCTCGGATGTTCTTATATGACACTACGGGGGGTTGTTATCGGGATATAGAGATTATTGTTAATCCACTTTTAATTACTTAAACTGTTAGAAATAGATAGAATCGCGTAGAAAAAAAAATTGCTCACCATGCGAATGCCAAACAAAATATGTATAGTAGTGCGGAACATTATTTGTACTTTAAAAATTCACATGTGTTTTTTTTTGAGAAATTGGAAAATGGGTAAATTACTACTTTCGGTCAAAGGAAATTACTAAAAATTTTACAGAAGGCAGGAAATTATATATTTTACCTAGGTGAAAACTTTCATTTATCTATCTGAAATATTACTCAAGTTAAAGGCTTTTGAAAAATTGAAAAAAGAAAAACTCCAACTTCCTTTTATCGGAAATCGCTGAACAGTTGATACGGATCAACAAATTAGATATAACACTTATATTTGAAATTTCATCAACCTGGCTGTAACGGTAATTAAGTTATCCTGTTTACACACACACACACATACACACACATGTATAAGGACAAGATTGCAAAACTATGTAAAACGTCGAGATTTGCTATTTTAATTACCAAGAAATGGTGGCAACAAAAAATTTTAAATGTCAAATACAATCGTAAACGAACTAAAAAATGTAGTTTTCTGTTTTCAGAAAATCTTTCGGAATTTGAAACAGATTTATAAATTTAATATCATACTAATAAAGAGGTTTTGCCAAACTAAATGAAATCTTAATCATGTACAGGTAGGTGTAAAACGTCTGGATTTGTTAAAATCGCGATTTAGATTATTAACCTATAATTCGCATATAAGAAACTACAAGTAGAAAGCATATTATTATCATCAATAGTTTTAAAAGTTTATATATGTATTCTAAATCTGTGTTCAGGATAATTTAAACGGGAATATAATAATACATTATTCGTAGCTTACAAAATATTTAATAAATCACCTCGATATCCGGTGGTTGGATGGTCCAAACCATAATATCCTCACTATTTTTTCCGAAAGGAAAGTCGTCACTGAATAAATTGGTTTTCCAGCCACCTGTTTTTTTAGCGTGGACACTGACAACGTTTTTATACACTCCGTAATTGTATATGATATCAAAGTGGAAAGCAACACCACTTTTACACAGGAAATTCAGATAAAACCTTTAAAATAAAGAGCAATTCCACGATCACACAATGTATCAAGATAAAACCGATATATATATATATATATATATATATATATATATATATATATATATATATATATATATATATATATATATATATATATATATATACATATATGTTAAATATTGTCTGATATAAAATATATTTTGGATAAATACATTTTATAAAATTATCACTCACATATCCTTAGATGAGGTAAAATGAAAAATAAATTTATCTCCATATTTTGTATTTGGAACTGCTAAACCCTTCGTCTTGTAAGCGAGACAGATAAATCAGTTATATATATATATATATATATATATATATATATATATATATATATATATATATATATATATATATATATATGCGTGTGTAATTTACATTCGAAATACCACAAGTAAATATACCCCCACAATTATAGGCACAAAGCTCTCGAAAATGCAGACTCACAAATAAGACAACCTTTTAAAATATATTGCATCAATTATACGTGCATCTATACTTACTGGATTTAACACCTGAATAGAATGATATGTTTGAGTTTTAGAAAAAATGTCAACAGAGTAAAAAATATTATGGCTATGTATTGTAACTGATTTTTATTAAATCATTTTGTACTTTTTACGATAACATATTTAAAAAATATGTTAATTATTTATATTTCTTGATTTAAATGCTTTATTAAATCTAATTTTGATACAAACGGAAAAAAGGATCCAATCAATCTTCACTTGTCCACGGATTGAGATAAAATTCATAAAATCTTTTCTTGCGGATGAAACGTTGAATACATATGCATGATTGACATGGACCTTGAGAATGTTTTAAAAAGTGTCACACATTACTGCCTACCTGAACATTAATATTAGAACATAATATAATACAATTTAAAATAAATGTTTAAATCTATTGTTTTCCAAATGTAACAATGCTACATTTGTTTTTATATTAATACATGTATAAATATCTAAATATATATAATTCTCTTCTTGGAGACGCTAGAAAACAAGCTGTAAGCGCGCTCCCTACCACCCACAACCCTACATGGTCTGGTGAGCTGTGGTTCACGCTGTTTACATTAATCTTAGAGCCGGGTTTAGTGACGGCTATTAGGGGCAGATAATATAGTTTGAAACGATTTTAAACTTAGGGGAGGTAACTAAGTGGAGGCTGCTTTCACGGGGAAGGGGGTGTAGGGTAGGGGTTGGGGGAAAGGAGGGTGGGGGTAGTATCGTCCTTAACGACCTACTGATAGTGTTTTAAAGCAGATATTTTCAGTGGCAGCATTGGTACTGTCGAATTCACAAATTATAAATTACTGAAAAGTAGAAAAAAAAACTACTAAATAGCGGCGTATGATATGCCGCGGGTCGGCTCGTAGTTATATAAAAATGACAATTTTTTCTTATTGTTTATACATTGCGTAATAACATGTCAAATTTACAATAAAAAATAATTACCTACCTTGATCATTGGTGGTAATAAAGATAGAACAATAACAAATGGTCTTCCGTTCAAAAATCGGAAAGGCTGATCCGATGCACAGACAGTTTCTTCCATGTAGTTATCGTTATGTAATTTAGTTATACAGAAATATTTCTTGAGGTCCAATCGAATATTGAGACGAAACGTCACATCGGATAAGCAATGTTTGTCTTTGCACAACTCAACAATAAATCTAGAAAAGGTCGAGGTATCAAGCATAACATTATTAATACAAATAAAAGATGATTAATTCTTTCTCAGTCTGTCTCGTATATATATATATATATATATATATATATATATATATATATATATATATATATATATATATATATATATATCTACACATTTATTAAGAATTACACTTCACATATTATCTAATACCTATTTCCCATTACTTATGGTCCATTTACCATTGATCTATGCCCATTTCTCATTTCCCGTGGTCCAGTGCCATGTGACTATCCACTATTATCTTTTGTGCAGTGCCCGTTTCCCATTTCACAATGCCCTTTGTCTCATGCCACTTACTTATCACACGTCAGTTTTCTATCCCCGATTATACACAACGAGTAATATTTACATTTATATTCATTCCCAATGTCTGAAGAAGGCAATGCATAATGTTACCCTAAAGATGACGATGGTACCGATCCTTCAATTACAATATCTTTGCTGAGGTCTGGTTTACTGAGATCTTCTTGGTTCCATCCATAGCGAATCTCACCTCGGTACGGGATGCGGTACTGTTCAAATAGTTTTTGACGTTGGACAAAAAATATTTAATAAGACAACATCATTCATCATCTATAACTTACTGGCGTTAAATATGTCCTTTTTTATATTATCCATTTGAACATGTGAAGTTTATTATAAAAAAAAAAAAATACGCTATTTTTTGATTCGCAGTATCTAAAAAAAACGATACTGAAGGCCTAAAAGATACATGAAGCATACATCTTACCTTTTCAGGTTTTCTCTGCACGAATTCATTGACTGTGTCTTTTGGGCCTGAGCCTCCCACAAGCAAAATATTTACAAACCCAGCAAACAGCATTTGAAGCAACATTTTTGTTTTGTTTACAGTACCTAATAATCATTTAAAATTTGTTTAATTTACTAAGCAAGGACTATAATAATAGAACACGCTTGTTATTAATATTTTGTTTTAAATATAGACATTGTGTTGCAGTGAATTTGTAATATCAATTTCAACTAATTTTGCATTAAAAATGTGATCGTAAAACTTTGAAGGTAGTAATGTAATCAATTCTGACCTTACCTCACTTTACAAACTACCACAAACGCGCTTTAATTTTAGGTTTAATTATTTGACACGTCATGTAAAAAAATGGCAGCTGTAATTTTTGTTTATATGCTTTGTCTCAGTGTTCACGTTTACACAATGTGTTGCTTATTGAGCAGCTCTTTGCTGTCCACCTTCTTTATAGCTGTAGTGCATACAGTGGCGCAGGCAGTGGAGTAGGCGGTGGCAAAAGCGTTTGAGGTAGTATGAAGGGGGTTAAATTTCTATTCCATATATATATATATATATATATATATATATATATATATATATATATATATATATATATATATATATATATATAAATATACATATATATATATATATATATATATATATATATATATATATATATATATATATGCATATGTAAATATGTATGTATATATATACATGGTAAACGTAAATATATGCCGGGCCGATTTCCTGCTTATGCCACCATTCAATAAAATGAACACAATGTCAATGGTTAATCTTGAGTAACTATAGCTATAATACACGAAAGTAATAACACATACCTAACTGTTTTTGATAGTATACATATCAGTTATACATACATAATTTATCTATTTCGTAAAACTATACAAATTATTGTATTTAAAAATTGTGCAAATATAAAAGTAATAAGTAGAAAAATAATATTTATATAGGCCTATGTGTATATTGAAGAAACAAAGTTTGACACTCATAGATTTAAACATAGTATAAGCTGAATCTAATCGAAAGTTATAATTTTATGTGAAGTGGGTAGAGCAGGTATACGGTCTAAACAGCAGAACGTGAATTTTGTCTATTGACAAATTGTTTAGGCGACATAACTCAAGACATGCTCATGTTGACAATGTTATTTTTTAAAATTGCCTAGTTATTGCATATAAGCTTTAAAAGACTTTGTAACCAGTGGGTTTTTTTCATGTTACGAACAGGTTTTATTTTGTCATATATGAGATTTAATGTGCGCTTAAGGTATTGTTGTTTGCGAATAATTTTCATTATGTATTGGAAATAACCGACAATTAATCAAAAATTTTTATGTTATCAAAACTTAATAAGCGGTAGTTGTCTGTAGCACGGCATTCATGTAGTATGTTACTGTAAAATCGATAACATTATTAATTAAAGTAGCCTTAAATTTTTGCTTACATGTGTTTGAGTATTCGAAATTTTTAGACACGTATTTCGTTGTACAACAAAGTCTAGCTATAATCCTATACACAATCATGTACAAACATAAACACAATTACAAATATTCTAATAACTACGTGCTTGGTCGTTAAGCCCCAACCCTCATAAAACTGTTTGTAAGAGTGTTACAGTAACCGTGATAAGAATGTGGTTAAACCAGGCATATAATCCACAAGTAACCGCTCTCGTAAAAAGTCTATAAATAACTCTTAGGTCATGAGAGCGGAAATGCATGGCAGGTTTAACAGCGGCCATTTTAAATAAACGTGTCAAAGAACCGACAACAGTTTTGTAGTTTGGAAGCAGTTTGTTTACAAACAGATTGAAGGTTAGTTGTCTTTTTTTTTGCTGTGAGCATTTACCGAAGAAAACCTGGTTGATTTTATGATATAGCAATGTATCGTATTACTTTATCTATATTTTCTTCAATTATTCTAGAGATATATTAACTAGTGAGGATGGGGATTGGGGGGGGGGTATCCTCAACCTAACTCGGAATGCATCTGTAGTTTTAAAGATACACTTCAAGAAGAGTTATCACATTTTGGGTGTTCCTCTCTAATATGTGAGAGCAAAGCAGAGTTTCTTCCAGGCATCTCTTCGGGGGAGCGTAGCCCCCCCCCCCCCCGAAGAAAGTCTACCGCTCCCCCGAACGAGATGGAATTTATATAGTAAACATATACTTTTACTATTGTCCGCCTCCCCGTAAAATGTTGACCGCCCCCCCCCCCCGAAAATATTAAGTGCCCCCCCTCCCCCCTCCCCCCCTCGGAGAAAAAAGTCTGGAAGAAACATTGGAGCAAAAACAAGTAGATAAAAATAAACGCTTAACATGAAGATCACTATGGATCAGTAACTTAATTTGAAAAAAAAAAGTTACATTTTCAAACTATGAGTTTCAATGTCTTACATAATACCCGAGCTAGCAAGATATAAGCAGTAGGCTGTTAACTGTAATCAACGGGGCAAGGCATTAAATTTGACCCCTTGGTTAACAAAAAATGTATTTTCTGTGTAGATAAATTATTAATTTAATGTTTTTATATGAGGCATCACAAAATTTGTTTCAAATATTTTATTACATATATAAAAAATACATTTTTTTCGCGCAATTGGGTATTTATATAAAATGTGAAATTTTTTAATTTATAATAAATTAAATATTTTATTTTCATTAGAATCCACACACTATTCACCCTTAATGAAAGTTATATTCTAAGTATTATGGTATGTTTTATCAAAATTATGAATCTAATTAACTTTGGTTGAGTTTATTTTTAATATTTATCAGACTTCACATAATTTCTTAAACATTAATAAAATTCGGTTTCTATACTTTTCATTAGGCATCAATAAGTTTAACTAAATGAAATTGCCTAGTTGTGCATGTAACATATTAATGTAAATGTTTTCATAATAGATTCATAATTATATTTAACTTATTCTTTTGCGTATTCTATGTTTGTTTATTCCTCTTAAATCCAGAAAAAAATGAAGATGTCATACATTTGGCTACTTTTTGTTTGGGCAAATCACGTGTTTGTGGAATCTTCCGACAGGATCTCAAATACAAACACAAACACAGCTCAAAACAGCAGCATAACTATAGAAACTAGTACAGCTAAAGGCTTCATTTCCAAAACCACCAGGAAACCAGATCCATTGTTTGCTAGAACGGTACATTTTTTTATTTTTTATTTTTTAAACCTAAGACATTTAAAAAGGTTTTTAACAACAGTGCACACTATTCAAAACCACAAAAAGCGTTTATCATTGGTTAAAAAAACCACACATGTTTTGTAAATTAATAATATTGAATAAATTATAATAATAGATTTTTACAGATAATTAAATATAATAATTATTATTTAAATATTCAAATGTTGAAAAAAAATATTACTACGATGAAACATAAAGTTTGTGAAATGTATACCCATACAAGATGCTAAAGTATTCATACAAGGTAATTTAAAACTGTTAAATAGTTTATCAGAATCATTTTCATGAGCATCATTGATATTACACAAATATAATTTTCACTAAGATGTTCTAAATTATAAATAATAAATATTCTAATAACGTTCTAATAACACCGAAACTTATAAAAACCCAATAAATACGTATTAAATCTATATATTTTAATACACGTACTTTTAGTGTTTGTAGAATGTGTATGCGTTTATAGTAAGCGTGTGTAGTATATTTTACTCTTTCATCAACACAATGTGAACAGAAACACAACGTAGTTACGAGTGAGGTAGGTGAGATGTACTCTGGCAAAGAGATTTTAATAGAGGGATTGATGCCCGAAGGATCTTTAGGGTAGGTGAAAAAGTTAATTTTTTGCTTCTCATATATATATATATATATATATATATATATATATATATATATATATATATATATATATATATATATATATATATATATATATAATTGTATATATATGTGTGTATATATATATATATATATATATATATATATATATATATATATATATATATATATATATATATATATATATATATAATTCTGACGCAATATCAGGCGGGTTTCATCAATGTGTTACCAATCCAATGTTCTTAGACGCGTGACCAACAATGCCTGCGCTTTGATAATAAATATCGGGACACGGGTTTACCTACACTACCGCATGAAAACCTTGATAGTACGTTAATCACTCACCGCAGTAGTGCGGTAGAATACACTTTGGTAACTACCAATGTGTCAGGGACGTAAAGGGGCGCTCTAGAGAGCCCCCGATTATACAACCGCAGGGACGCCGCGTACGGCCCCTGGCTCCTTAAAACTTACCTTGATGCCATCCTGATACAATGATGCAGATTGCGTCATTCACTAAAGTGACACAATTCAACAGGATTTTTGTCTTTAACATGTAGAGAGAAAAAAATTGACGTTTTATATATCTTAGTGACACTGATGCAATTTTTTAGCGTTAATAATGGTGTATTATTATATGCTCGATCTCAATTTCTGATTGGATTGTCTAAAATTAGATGCTAATTGCATCATTCGCTAAGTTATTTTTAGAAGTGTGACTTTTATTTTTAGGTTTGAGTTGCCCAGGTAAATCAGTTGATAAGTCAGACAAGCTAGATAATAAGGCAGATAGACACTTGATAATTTAGGCAAAACGCTTGATTATGGAAATAGTTGGTATTTTGTTTTTAAGTAGGATGCTCTGTTTACTTGAATTGCACATTATTATTACAATTGCACATCTATTGCTAGATACTTATATAATTTGAATGGCCCGACAATGTTAATGTTAGATAATAAAATTCAAATTTAATTAGCATACTTTAAGAATAAAATCAAATTTAATTAGCATACTTTAAGCATATATAAAGCGTACTATGATTTGGCGTATTGTCTTAATAAATTTTCATTTTGAGCAGTGGTTCTATGAGTCAATCTCAGAGGTTCGGTCGTGACAGACATCCGACGCATATTCCACCAACAGGTTTAGGCATTGGGGACGACGGAACGGTAGATCGGTTTGGTAAATCCGCAAAAGAAACGGGTGGTGTTCGGTAGCTCCACAAAAGATAAAAAGCACTGATTTTCAGGATTGTTTTTAAATTAATGATTTTCTGATATTTGAGGATATATTATTACGAATGTTTATTACCAAACTATTGTAGATTTAAAAGTAATGGCTATGTAAAAGTAGAATACTCAAATATGGGTATCTGTTATCAGAGTAATGATTAACAAACAGGTAACATCGACTCTAATTCTTTTGTAACAAGAGTAACGACATGAAAAAAACAATATACTTAAAGTTTATCTATATTTCCTTAGTATAATTTAGCCCTTATTGTGTATTTATTAATATAGTGTACCGACATGTATGTGAAAAAATTAAAAAACAAAACTAAACAACAAATAAGTTGTAAACTTGTCCACATTTATACATACATAAAAACATAGACACATACATACACACGCAAACACATATAAACACATTTACATAAAGCTTTATGCATATATATATATATATATATATATATATATATATATATATATATATATATATATATATATATATATGTATGTATGTATACAATTAATTATTTATTTATTTATTTATCTGTCAATGTTATATATATGGTACAAAACATGTAGGCCTATTCTTTAAAACAAACGATAACCATTCTTTCTTACATTCAGGTATACGGTTCAGTTCTGCAGTGAATTGGACTGCAGCGTACACATACCGCTAGGTTTGAGGGTTCAACTCAAACCAAATATATTCCTCTGTAAAGCAGAAATTCTCGGTGAGGCTGGATCGCGCGCCTTCTCATGCAATATAGACAGGGAACCGAATGTGTTTTTTTGGACGGAGACAACGTTCGTGTTGAAATTTGTATTTGTCTCCAATCAGCACGTAGAGGTGTGTAGCTGTACTCATTCTTATCATCTGATTTTTTTTTAAAACAGTGCTAGACTAAATGTAGTATAAGACACTTGAACATATTAACACATCAACACAAGTTTGTGGAGTAATTATTATATGCCTGCTTGCAAAGTTTTAATATATATATATATATATATATACATATAACTATACATATATATATACATATACATATACACATATAGATAAATAACCGAATATATATATATATATATATATATATATATATATATATATATATATATATATATATATATATATATATATATATATATATATATTGATATATATATATGTGTGTGTGCGTGTATGTGTGTGTAAAGAAAATAAACATTCATTACAAAGATATGGATGAACTCAACACACGTACTTAACTTCCCCAAAGTTGTAAGGACAGATCTGATGAAGTACATTGTTGTACGCAAGAAGCCGGACATAGTGGTTAATTCCGTCTTTGTTTCGGTAAGTGGTAAAACACACACATCTCCGTTACTTAGGATATAAATATTATCCGTGTAAATATATAAACTTGCTTTTTCCCTATAAGTCAAGTGGATTGGCCTAAACATAGTTAAAAAAATGAAACTTATAAATTTACTAAAATCTCTATTTATGAGCTATATATTATCGAAGATAACCTCGTTAAACGTTTCGCTTATTTTTTTTTTTTTTGAGAATTCAGCAACACAAGGTTACGTGCACACAAGTTTTACATAAAATATTCCACACAATATAGAAAAGCTGAACAGAAAGGAATTGTATATAATTGAATAATAAAATATAACTTGTTATAATTAATATATAAATATGTTTTGTATATATATATATATATATATATATATATATATATATATATATATATATATATATATGTGTATATATGTATATATGTATATATATATATATATATATATATATATATATATATATATATATATATATATATAATTTAAATGTGATAACACAAAGTAATTTTTCCATTTAGGCACATTTGAAGGTAAGCAAGTAACAATACTGTTATCAAAATATAATAATTATTGTCTTAAATCTCGATATCATGTTCAATATATATATATATATATATATATGTATATATATATATATATATATATATATATATATATATATATATATATATATATATGTAACTGGGGTAGGCCTAACTACCAGTTACAAATGATAACGAACGAGAAACCGAGACGCAGTATGAAATCTGACGCAACTATAACAGGTGGCTTATTGGATCGGTCTGATAACAACCTCAAAGCCAACGCGTGCTATTTTGGGAAACGGTACGAGAAGTTTCAGACGAGCTGTCAACTTTGATGGATGGGATGCAGATGTTTTAGTGAATCGGACGGTACGTCAGAAACTGCGACATTAGTATTCGGATACATCGATTACAAGTATCGATTACGGAAATGGAGACAAGTACGACTACGATTTCAAGGCATAAATAGGAGGGGACGGCAGAACTCTCTCTCTTCCCGTTTCGAGGCTCTTACCTCTTTCATCGCTCGCTTAGATCAGTCAGTCTGTGTGACTATGTCAAGTCGGTTATAGAACGGGTTAGCCGTATTGTGTTAAGGAGGATTATAGACATGTGGATTCAGTTATATGAAGCCTAGTGAAGGACTGTTAGGGGTCAGTTGATTCAGACTATTATTGAGAAGCATTCCTGTTGATTTATTGTGTTATTATGAAGCATTTCTTGATTCATGTAATAAAGGATCAATAGCGAACCTGCATCTTGAGTATCTATACTGTGGTCAATGTTGTCTAGAATGAGTGGTTAAACTCGTTAACACGTGGCACTACAGGCAATTAGGTCTCATTACATGTGGCGTTGCGAGCATGGTAACTGTTGGCTCGTTACAATTGGCGTTGTCGGCAGGATAAATGTTCGCTCGTCACAATTGGCGCTGCGAGCAGGGTAAATGTTCGCTCGTCACAATTGGCGCTGCGAGCAGGGTAACTGTTGGCTCGTTACAATTGGCGTTGTCGGCAGGATAAATGTTCGCTCGTCACAATTGGCGCTGCGATCAGGATGAATTCAACTAGACTTGCCGTTTAAGGCACCTATAGTCAACCTTGTGCATAACTGTGTTTAGTGTGTGTGTGAATTCGGACATTCAGGAACTGTGAAAATTGAGGAAAAATTTTTCATACACACACGGTAAGAAAGAACTCTTTTTTTTTAGTACTTAAGGAAGAAAATGTCTACTCTGGACGAGAAGCAGACCCATATAGTGGTCCTACCCAGAGAGTCCCATATTAACAAATTTTACGGGGACGGAGATCCAACTTTAACCGACAGGTTCAGTGAAGAGGTCAAAGCGGCCTGGGCCTCGAGACATATGTCACCAGAGGAAAGATTAAGACTGCTGATGGGCAGTATAGGTGAAACGGTTAGGGCAGAGGTTAAGTGCCACGATAGGACCGTCCAATCAGATCCAGATAAGGTGCTAGATCTGATTATGGAGACCTTTGGAGAGAGACGGTCGGGAGTGCAACTGCTATCGGGATTCGTGGGCTTAAAGCAGAGAATGGCGGAGAGTGTGATGGAGTACTCACACAGGATGAACAGGGCCTTTGATTTGGTAAAGGGCAAATCACCGGACATTGATGTACGCCTACTGAGGGACCATTTCATCGAGGGGCTAGCAACCCCGATCTTAAGGAGAGAGTTGAAAGAGGAGGTCCACAGAGACCAGCAGTTGACCTTCCTTCAGGTCAGGAACTCAGCGATCCGCAGGTCCGAGGATGAGGACCAATCGAACTGTTCGATGGAGACCATGATGACTCAACTGTTGGCCCACCTAGAGAAGGTTGACCAACGCTTGAAGTGGTTGGAAAGCAGGTCAACAGCTGAGAATCAGGAAAAGAACGGTACAAAACGGGGACGGGTTGGACGGCCGCGTCCTGCCAAGCCATCACTCCAATGGACGGCAGACGGTCGACCAATTTGTTTGTCTTGTTCACAACCCGGACATATGGCACGGTACTGCCAGGGAAACGGTCGTCCTCTGTAAGGCAGGGCCAGGCTACAGAGGGGCGAGGTTATGGCCCAAGAAGCAAAATGATGGGAGTCTGTCCCGAAATGGTGATTACGATTGGGGACATCGCGGTGAAGGCAATTGTGGATACAGGCTCCCAGGTGACGACAATCACGGAAAATTTTTACACCAAATGGATGAAAGGAAAAGACCATAGGTTGAGGTCTGACACATGCATGCGCCTGACGGCAGCTAATGGACTAACCATTCCATACTGTGGTTATTTTCTGGCGGATGTCGTGGTGGCAGGACATAGGTTGAAGCAGGTTGGGGTGTTCGTTACGAAACACAACCTAGAGACAAATGTGTCAAATATACCTTGCCTGTTGGGCATGAATATTCTTGGCCAGTTGCCAGAATTTCTTACAAATATTGTCAGATCGACCACACCAGGTCGGGGATCCAAGTTGGCCAGGTTTGCCAAGACCAGAGGAAGGACAGCAGTCCCGGCAAACACGGTCAAGGCAATCACATTACAAATTGGTGATAGAAGCGTGAATGGTGATGTGATGGTAGAACCATGTGGCGCCGCACTGAGGGCAGGCGTCGTGTTACTGCGGACATACACATCAGCGGAAAACGGACTAGTTCAAGGGTTGGTAGCTAATGTTTTGGATGAGGAAATTTTTATACCGCCTAACACTCTGGTAGGAGTACCACAGAACGTCGAGGTACAAAGGTCGGCACAGTGCATCGAACTGATCAATACCAGTAGTAATGAAGTAACAGTTAGGTCGGTCAATGTGACGGCCGAGGTGAAGAAAAAGGGTGGCCGATCATATATATTCCCGGAAACTGAAGACCCAAAATTAAATGAATTACTGAATAAATACAGGGATGTATTTGCCTCGTATGAGGGTGATTTGGGGTACACGGAAGTAATCAAACACCAGATACCCTTACTACAAGACAAGCCGGTGGCGCAACCTTATCGAAGATTACCACCGAGTCACTACTCGGCGGTGAAGGCACACCTGAATGATCTACTAGAAAAGGGAATTATTACAACTAGTACAAGCCCGTATGCGGCACCGATAGTAGTGGTAAAAAAGAAGTCAGGGGAGATAAGACTGTGTTGTGATTACCGGAAATTGAACAATATCACAAGAAGGGATGCATTCCCCTTGCCTCGTATTGATGAATGTCTTGATGCGTTGGGGGGAGCAAGATTTTTTTCTACCTTGGATTTGGCCAGTGGCTACCACCAAGTGGCCATGCACCCCAACGATCAACATAAAACTGCATTTATTTCTCCACTGGGACTGTACGAGTGGACCCGTATGCCGTTTGGTCTAACTAATGCACCTGCTACATTCCAGCGAGTAATGCAGAGTGCTATGAGTGACTTTCTATTTCAAATAATGTTGGTGTACTTGGATGATACACTGGTTTACTCAAAAACTTGGGAGGACCATCTAAAAAGGTTAGAACAAGTGTTTCTCCGTCTTAGGGAGATAGGAGTAAAGCTGAACCCAGACAAATGCTGCTTTGGTCTGAAATCGGTACATTTTTTGGGTTACGTGATTTCGTCGGATGGCATCGCCACTGACCCAGATAAAATTGCAGCTGTTAAAGAATGGAAACAACCAACAACTACGGTAGAGGTCAGGTCATTCTTGGGCTTTGCTTCCTATTATAGAAAATTTGTACCTGGTTTTGCAAAAATTGCCGCACCATTGCATGACTTGGTAAACAAAATGACAAAGAAACACAGTAAGGAGAAAAAGAAAGGTAAAACACACCTGATAGGTGAACTATGGACTGATGAATGCCTGAACTCGTTTAAACTCTTGAAAAAGGCTTTGACAGAGGCACCGATATTGGGTTACGCGGACTTTGACAAACCATTTCGGTTAGAAATCGACGCCAGCTCTAAAGGTCTGGGAGCTGTGCTATCACAACAACAAAAGCAAGGTTTCAGGGTTATTGCGTATGCCAGTCGAGCTCTGAAGGGATCAGAGAGAAACATGACAAATTACAGCGCCATGAAACTAGAACTTTTGACATTAAAATGGGCTGTGACTGAGAAATTCAGGGACTATCTATTAGGTGCTAAATGTGTGGTATACACTGACAATAACCCCTTGAGTCACCTAAAGACAGCAAAGCTAGGATCCATCGAACAGCGATGGGCAGCAGAATTGGCACTCTTTGACCTGGAGATAAAATATCGCCCGGGGCGGTCCAATGGCAATGCGGACGCTTTATCAAGGAATCCTTACGAGAAACCGGGTGATGAGGAAGAAACGCTGACAGGAATATGTGAGGTCAGAGCGTCAACAGATATCCCTCATGGGGTACAAGTGATGCAGAACGGGCAGACCGGGGTGGAGCACATATCCACGGAACCCGAACATATGGACAGTAGTGATTTTATTTGCCTTAATCACAAAAAGATAAGAGATGCCCAGAGAACGGATAGTGGCTTACAACCGCTATTGAAATACGTCCAGGAACAAAAATTCCCAGGAAGAAGGGAAAGAGAACAATTTGGTCGAGGAACAAAGAAAATACTGAGTCAGTGGAACCGTCTCAGTATAAAGGATGGTGTTCTCATGCGGAGAATTCATGACCAAATTGATGGCACAATACACCAGGTGGTGGTGCCGGGACAATTACGAGAAGAAGTGCTAAGGTTGGCACATGACAGGGCAGGACACCAGGGTCAGGACAGGACGCACAAAATATTACGACGGAGGTGTTACTGGCCCAATATGGAAATGGAGGTCAAACGCCATTGTGAGGCTTGTGTGAGGTGTCAGCATGCGAAAATGCCAGTTGTCAAAATGAGACAGCCACCAGGACACCTACTAGCGACAAAACCACTAGAGATTGTGGCTATGGACTTTACGTCGTTGGAGCAATCATCGGATGGGACGGAACATGTGTTGGTAATGACTGATGTATTCACCAAATGGACTGTGGCGGTGCCCACACGAGATCAGACTGCCAAAACAGTGGCAAAGGTCTTATTAGAACATTGGTTCATCAAATATGGCATACCAAGACAATTACACTCTGACCAAGGAAGGGCTTTCGAGTCAGAAGTAATTAACCAACTGTGCAGCCACTACGGGATCAACAAATCTAGAACAACCACATTTAATCCGAAGGGAAACGGACAGTGTGAACGGTTCAACCGCAGCATGCATGATTTGCTGCGTACGCTAGAACCTGAACAGAAAAAACGTTGGCCTGATTTTCTCCCAGAGTTGGTATATCTATACAACTGCACACCCCATGCCACAACCGGCTTTACGCCATACATGTTGCTGTTCGGACGAGAGGCTCGACTCCCTCTTGATTTGTTCCTAGGAAAAAGGGAGAGTATGACTGGCTCATACACCGCACTGGAATATGTGAATGAACATATGAGAAGAATTAGAGAAATGTACAGGGTAGTACAGGAAAGACTAGAACATGAATCTCGGCGAAGGGAACCGCCGATACAGACGAAGGACCCGCCACTCAAACTGAATGACAGGGTATTACTGCGTAGCCACCCGTTAGGCAGAAACAAAACCCACGATCTCTGGGGACAGGAGATATGGCAAGTCGTGGAGATGCCTAAAGCAGCAGGTGGCCCCTTTAAGATAAGACCCATCGATCACGCCAAACCGGATCGGTGGGCGAATATTGCTCAATTAAAGAAATATTGGAATAGGCAAGAAGAGCAGTTACACACAGAGAAACCCAAGACGGTTAGGGAACCGGAAGTTATAACGGAAATTCACATACCCATTCCGGAACCATATCACCATCAACAGAACAAACGCGATATACAAGTGGAGGATACCGGCAACAATGAGGATCCCGGTCCCTCCAGAAGCAGAGAGACAGTAGACCATCAGATAAGTGGTCCGCGGAGAAGTTTAAGGAACAGAAGGAATACGAAATTTTTTGTCAGCAACCATCAATTCTTTCATGGTCGCGCTGGTATGAAAACAGACTGTTCAAAGAGCTATAGAAGTGAACTGGTGAAGGCACCAAATGGAAAGGGTGGATGTGAATTCTAGAACTGTTTTGTGTCTCAGGAAGATGATGTGGACACAGTTGAGATGTGAAATAGGTATAACTGTCAATCGTATACGAATGGAACGTCGTGGACAGTGAGTGGAACAATAAAATTTTTTTTTACGACTGTGCGATTGACTTTGGAGGAGTGCACCTGCCAGGCGTTGTTTGTGGTTGAAAACACACAAAAAAAAGCAGGGGTGGATGTAACTGGGGTAGGCCTAACTACCAGTTACAAATGATAACGAACGAGAAACCGAGACGCAGTATGAAATCTGACGCAACTATAACAGGTGGCTTATTGGATCGGTCTGATAACAACCTCAAAGCCAACGCGTGCTATTTTGGGAAACGGTACGAGAAGTTTCAGACGAGCTGTCAACTTTGATGGATGGGATGCAGATGTTTTAGTGAATCGGACGGTACGTCAGAAACTGCGACATAGTATTCGGATACATCGATTACAAGTATCGATTACGGAAATGGAGACAAGTACGACTACGATTTCAAGGCATAAATAGGAGGGGACGGCAGAACTCTCTCTCTTCCCGTTTCGAGGCTCTTACCTCTTTCATCGCTCGCTTAGATCAGTCAGTCTGTGTGACTATGTCAAGTCGGTTATAGAACGGGTTAGCCGTATTGTGTTAAGGAGGATTATAGACATGTGGATTCAGTTATATGAAGCCTAGTGAAGGACTGTTAGGGGTCAGTTGATTCAGACTATTATTGAGAAGCATTCCTGTTGATTTATTGTGTTATTATGAAGCATTTCTTGATTCATGTAATAAAGGATCAATAGCGAACCTGCATCTTGAGTATCTATACTGTGGTCAATGTTGTCTAGAATGAGTGGTTAAACTCGTTAACACGTGGCACTACAGGCAATTAGGTCTCATTACATGTGGCGTTGCGAGCATGGTAACTGTTGGCTCGTTACAATTGGCGTTGTCGGCAGGATAAATGTTCGCTCGTCACAATTGGCGCTGCGAGCAGGGTAAATGTTCGCTCGTCACAATTGGCGCTGCGAGCAGGGTAACTGTTGGCTCGTTACAATTGGCGTTGTCGGCAGGATAAATGTTCGCTCGTCACATATATATATATATATATATATATATATATATATATATATATATATAACTACTTCAGTTACAGTATTACTTATATGTATCCATGTATGATTGAGAGAAATGAATCAATCAAAATAAAATGGTGGGTAATTATCTTCTAAGAAAGCAGCTGTCCCAATTTAATTGCCTGGATCGCAACTAGAGAATTTTAGCGCACCAAGCTTACAGTATCCCGCATATATATATAAGATATATCTATATATGGTTCCATGACAAATGATCAGACAAAATATCTCAGACAAAACTATCTCACAGCATAATTTTAATAGTTTATACGATGAGTTTAGTTGATTTGAACATATATATATATATATATATATATATATATATATATATATATATATATATATATATATATATATATATATATATACACATATGTATATATATATATATATATATATATATATATATATATATTATATATATATATATATATATATATATATATATATATATATATATATATATATATATATATATATATATATATATATATATATATATATATATATATATATATATATATATATATATATATATATATATATGTATGTATATATATGTTTCCAATTCACATGATAAAATTATGTTGTAAAATATAGAACATTTCAACCAGAATACTAATGCTGGACGGAAAAATACAAAACATGTTGATTCGGGGAGTACCTAATTCCAACCTAGGGTAAGTGTGTGTTAGATCCGTTGTTTTTTGTGAACACACATCACACATATACTGTTCGTGTGTGTGTGTATGTGTGTGTGTGTGTGTGTCCGTGTGTGTTCATGCATGTGTGTGTATAATCATACACAGTGACAGAAAAAAAGAGCGAGAAATAGGAAAATAACGAAGAAATGGGTTGCAGCTAAAGCATGACTTCTGGAAATTCTGGAACTAATAGCCCGAATTCCTAATTGTCTCTTGGTTTCCAAACTTAGCGAGCTTTTCGAGAAAAAAAAACATTCTCTTACCGGAATAAATATATATATATATTTAAAAAAAATCCACTTAACTTTTTCGTTAATGATATAATAACTGCTTTCTAAATAGTATTCACATCCTAAAATGAATATTTTTTTAAGGTTATCGTTTGGTCTGAAATGTCTGAACAATGTATTCAACGGTGTCAACTTTGAAGGTTCATATAAAAATAAAATGGTATCATTGAGTCGTGAATTCCATGACAAGCCTACGGTTGATGTGATATATTATGCCGGGTACCAGTTTGAGCCTGATCTGGAGTTTACCATGCTTTGGGAAATTCGTCATCGTGATATAGAGGTAATGTATCATGTGTTGCTTTCAGCTATTAACTTAACCCGTAAAACATTTGAAGACACCGTAGGCTGCAGTGGCGTGGTGAGGTCGGGTGTCACCCGGTGTGGCACTTAATGGTATCACCCCCTTAGAGGCACAGCGATCCTTCTCGGGGACAAACTTTCAAATTTTTCGATTTGCACCCCACCACCTCAAACTTTCGATTTGCACCCCTCCCTTCAAGTTTTTCTCTATATATTTTGCTTTTTTTTGCCTTGGTGTCACCCCCCTAAACGGTGTCACACGGTGCGGTCCCCCCCCCCGCCCCCGACGCCCCCCCCCCCCCTCGCTACGCCATTGGTAGGATGAACACATTTTTTTAAGTGGGTATTTTAGTATGTGGTTTATCTCGAGGTGTTCTTTTGTAATCAGATTTTTTTGCAGGCATCGCTTCATGGGGAAAAAGGAAGGGACACTGCTCCACCGGAGCAAGTCCGCAGCCATTATACCCCCACCCATCCTTTCCGGATAAAAATAAATTAAAGAATATATTTACTTAAATTAGTATCTGTCTTAGGGGTCGGCGAGGTCGAGTCAGTAAAGCTCATGGTTGCTAAACCGAAAAGTCTCGAGTTCGAACCCTCGGGCAGATGAGGCTCGTTAGCTGGGGACAGCCACTCTTCTAGGAGAGACAACTCCAAAATCAAACAACTGCTGCCTTGTAGTTTGTTCTTGGTTGGACAGAGGCTATGGAAGCAAATCAAAAAAGAAAAGCAGGCTGAAAAAAAGTCTCGAATTCAAACCCTCTGGCAGATAAGGCTTGATCCCTTCCAACACTAAAAATTAAGAACGAAGAAGAAGAAGAGTATCTGTCTCCCACTTCCCCTGGGCTCTAATGGTCACGGATAAAGAGGGGGCACGGATAAAGAGGGTTGTCCAAATCAGAGTCCAGTGTGAAGGTTTGAATGAAACCCTTGGTGTCCGGTCATAAAACCCGTGGACATAAACCCCCTGGACACCCCCCCCCCCCCCGCGATATAAACCCACTGAACAAAAACAATTGAGGTTATATAACGAAAAACCAAAAATGATGGGAACCAAAATTAATAACTAAAAACAAAACAAACATTAGAAAAAAGTGTTTTGTTATAACTTTAAAAAGAGAATTTTTGAGTGATGCCTCGCAAATACTTTATAGTTGCCAGCCTTCAAATGAGTTGTTTGATTTTGGCATATGGTCTTCTGCCTGTGTGTGCATGTTCCACATGTCAAGTGAAAACAGGTTGTCTTCGACCTCGACGTCGTGGTCTGCCAATATAGAAGTCCTCGAAACAGTCTGTAATCGGCATGGCTTCTTGGGAGAAAATTTCCGATAATTTATTAAAGATATAACTAATGGGTCCATGGCCACAAAAGCCAACACAGGTAGCATTCTGAGCTTGAGAGCAAATTTGCTATCAAAACCTGTATTTTTCTATATATGTTTTGGCTAAGATGGAAAAAGCATCCTTTTACCTCACACTCTGGAAATACCATTTCAACACTTTTTATCCCAGACATTTCAAGGCCAATCATAATAGAAATTGGTTGTAGTTTTGACTCGGCACCAAAATCGTTAGTCGTTAAAAATTACATTTGTTTAATTTCATTTTTTTTTGGTTCTCATCGTCGTTATTATTTTCTTATATAAACCTCAGGCGGGGGGTTATTATCCAGGGGGTTTATGTCGCGGGGGGGGGGGGGGTTATGTCCAGGGGGGTGTATGTCGGGGGTCGTTTTGTCCTGTGGGTTTTTTTCCAGGGGGTTTTTGACCGGGAGCCTAAACCCTTTGCTCCCCTTACAACACCAACGTAAGAAAATATTTACTAATCAACACCCAACATTTAAAGTTTCATCTATGAGAGAAACGTCACAAAGATACACTGGATTACTTAAAATGAATATAAATATATTGTTTACTTTTTTTTAAATATGTATATCTTTGACATAATGGCTATGGCATTTCAAAAATAAGAGTAAGATGTCTTTACTTCATGTGGTGATGTAATGTGTATGAAAGGTGAATACGTGGAACGGATCACTGCGTGTGTGTATGTATCATGTAGTGAGACGCGAGGCCGGGTGTGTTGATGTGTATGTTGTTGTACAGATGAACGATGGTACAAGGGAAGCGACTGGTCGGGTGACAGCGGCTGTGTTGTGAGCGAGAGAAAGGTGGTGTGTAGGAATGAATGCGGAGGACGGTTGAAAGTTGGAGTGAAAGCAAACAGGTTGATGTGGGACTGGGTGGCGCGTTTGAAGAGAAATAAAGGATACTGTGATACCTAGCCTCAATCGTGTAGGTTGTGCATTCTTTGAGATTCTGACACCCTCACACTTCACAATCTTAATTTAAAAAAAAATGTTTTTCAGATAACTGTCAATAGAAAACGGAAGTACTTCTTTCAGCACCTCGAGCAGTGTTACGATCTGTTTCAATGGAATAATGCCGTCGATATTGATCAGATTTTTATTAGATGAATCTTTTGTTTCATTAATGAAACCTAAGGTTTACTTTTTTGCCTGAAGTCTGCAAAATAAACATTTTACAAAACCTATTTTATTCTGAGTACGTATCTAATTTGTACAAAGCAACTAAGACGAATATGAATGATCAAGTTAAAAAAACATATTAAAAATACGGATATATTTAATTTCATTAATGTTATAAATTTTTGCTTTATAACACATTCAATATTATGTTTTTTTATGGGAAAACAATGTTTTCTAAAATATGTCCGTTATTCATTTATTGATTTTGTTTTCAGAAGCAGTTGTGCTGATTTATTTCAAACTTTACATTCTGATTATAGAACATACACACACACACACACACACACACACACATATATATATATATATATATATATATATATATATATATATATATATATATATATATATATATATAGCGATGGTCTAGAGACCTGCATTCTCAAAAAAAATCAATTTTCTGTTTTTTACATAACTCAAAAGCCAAACTGATTCCCCATAAGGCCCGAAAATATCATAGAAATCTGGTGAATGATTATTGAAATATAATCATATGACCATACTTGCCATATAAATATATCGCGATTTTTGATTAGCAACGCAGTCGCTCGGTGCAATCGCACAAGTTTACACCACATCAATCAAAGCATTTATATGTATGGATATTAGATTAATTATGATAATCTAATCTATTACATTTTAACATTTTAAAGAACAATAAAAAATATTATTTGTTTAATATACCCAATTTCCAGTTAGATTTTCGAGAAACTAACTGTTTATTTTACATTTTTATTAGACTAACACAATGCTTTGAAACTAGATATAAATTCTAGAATCTAGTCTAGATATAGAGATCAGTTTTAAAATATTACCGAATCAAATTTCCACAAACTTTTAAAATAAATGTAAATATTATTGTTTTCATTACTAGCTTTAGACTGAGAGTTTATCTTCGTGTTTTATATGGTAGTTACAAATTGTTTGGCCTACATTGTAAACGACAAAATAAAGTATTTGGAACATTTTTTTACATTAAAATGTAAAACGGTAAAAGGGTGTTAATGATAGCTTTTAAACATGCACGAAATCACGGTCCCTGCACAAAACGAACGGACGTGGCTGGGACTGAAATTCTCGGTTCAAAACATTGCGCAAAGATAGTTTGTTAGCGAGAGTTTTAGGCCGAGAAAACCGACTATCTTTAAAAACCTGCTATAATTTTGTAAATATTAACAAAACCCATTTTTAAAAGGTACAGTCTAGTCGGTAGAGAGTTTCTTCTTATATAGATATATTTAAATAACTTTTAATTAGAGCGATTGAGACTGAAATAATACGTTTTTTGTTTACCCTGTAAAATTTACATTTTTGGAGTTGGATGGTTTGTGACCGAAGCCATCGATATATAAAGCTCAATTTTGTATGTAAAAATAAGTTTGTCGTGGATACTTCAATGTATTTAAGTGTTAGATTATTATAGTGCTCACGGTCTAAATTTATGAGTTAAAAAAATTAATACTGAAAGTGTTGGGAAATAAATTTCATTTTTCAAACTGATAGAAGTAATTATCGTCATGTTCATTAAACACAGTTTCAAAAAAATATAATCTTTTACAAAAATTCTAATTATGTCTGAAAATTATTTATATTTAGGCTTTTAGCAGTTACTTCACTTTGATAAATTAGGAAAACACAATTACTTCCCTTTATAAAACATTGCATTAGTGGAAAAGAATTTACTTTTTATTACTTTGTTTTGGTGTTCGGAAAAAAATAATTACATAATTAGCGGGGATTGATTAAGTGCAAATGTTGTAGATATTTTACGGATAAGCTTGGAGTATTATAATTGTTCATTTGGTTTGGTTTGGCACCTACGTTCGTTTAAGTGAGTACAAAAGACTATGAATAAGTTGGGGTACTATAGTCGTTTATTAAGCTGAAACAGGCGATTCTGCCCCGGGCTAGACTGTGAGCACTTTGCGTTTATGTTCGCGTTAGTGTTTTCTTTGTGTTTAGGTTGGGTTTTCGTTAGTGGTTGCGTTTTGATTTGGTTCGTTTTTGTTCTTTCTTTTTTCGTTTTCGTTTGTGTTTTTTCCTTTGGTTTGTGTTTCTATTTGTGTTTGTGGTTGGTTTTGCGTTTGGATTTGGTTTGTTTTCGTTTCCTTTTTCGTTTGTGTTTTTTCTTTAGGTTTGTGTTTGTGTTTGTGGTTGGTTTTGCGTTTGGATTTGGTTTGTTTTCGTTTGCTTTTTCGTTTTTTTTTTCTTTGTGTTCGTATCGGTGTTTGTGGTTGTGGTTGGGTTTGTTGTTAGATTTTTGTTTTCGTTTGCTTTTTTGTTTGTTTTTTCTTTGTATTTGTATTGGTGTTTGTGGTTGTGGTTGGGTTTGTTGTTAGGTTTTTGTTTTCGTTTGTTTTTGTAATTGTGTTAGCGTTATGTTTGCGTTTTGTTGTTTTGGTTTTGGTTAGTTGTGGTTTGGGTGGGCAATGCCGGGTTTATGATGATTACTAAACACACAGGTAATGGTCTCTAACAGAAAGTTTTTTTACAGAGGCCAGAGCAGGGCCTGGCCGGGACGGCTAGTATATATATATATATATATATATATATATATATATATATATATATATATATATATATATATATATATATATATATATATATATATGTACTGGTTTTGTTTTGTCAAATATTTGTTTTAATATGTATTGGTATTATTTTCAATATCTGTTCGATGTACAACAAAGTAGAGCTCTTATCCTTTGCACTACACAAATCAACAAAATAACAGTTAATAACAGTTAATCTCCAACCCACATCGGGCTGCTATTTTATAGTGTTACACTAACCGTTATAGGAATGTGGTTAAACCAAATTGCAGCACATACGCGATTTAATGTAAACTTAATGAAAATCGATACACATTTTTTTAAACACAGACACATACAATTGTAAATTTTGTAGCTACCATTGCGCTATGGCTTAGTAAAATATTCTATTAGAAAATTTAGGTTTTGTATTCTGTTACACGTTTGGAATGTATTGATTTACTCAGTTAATATATCCAAGCTAGTAAACATGGTTTACTTACTATGTTTATCTGATTGAGTGCGTACATTTACACGAGAGAAAAGTGTACGCGTTACTGAGAGTATCATGCCACGTCATTAAATTACGCCGTTTCGTCTTGTAGAGTTAATTACCTGGTAGTGATCCTAATTTAGCGAGCGGTTATATAATAATGAGCACCGGCTTTAGATTGTGTGGGAGGGGCGAGGTTTGATTGGGCTGTATTATGTTTATTTGCGGCAATTTAATTTACACTCCATCAAACACTCTATTAAAACATTCAACCGTAGGAACTAACACAAAGGCGATAAGAATGTTTTACAAATTTTATTATCTTGTTTTATTTATTGATACAACATTTTTACTCTATGCTTTATTATTGTATGATATAAAGGAAAGTTTTCTTTAAAAAAAAAACAGCGAGTTAAAAATTGAATAAAAAATTGTGCACAGCACACTTTTTTCATATTCAAAATAACTTTTTTTTATTACTAGGAAAAAGGAAAGTTTTTCCATTAAAAGACAATATCCAATATACAAGTATATATTATATAAACACAAAAGATGTTATTTTCTGTAGTTGAATATGACAGTATATAATAAAGGTACATTATGAACTTATTTAATACAAAAGAATGATATTATTTAAAATAATTATTTTACCCCATAAGGGTTATGCTTAGGGTATTTCATTATATTTGCTTTTTTATAATAGTTATTGCGAGATTTATAATATAAACACATGAAACATTTTAATTTTTTAAAGTGGAGGAGATAAAAAGGAACATGGCATTATCTCCCTTACCCCGTCAAATATACCCGGACATTTCCCCTCAACATTACCCCTGGAGTAATTACCTCCTGTCAATTACCCTCTGTCAATTATCCAGCGCCCAGTCGGATATTAATCTCTCCAGTCATTGGTTAAGGTACAGTTAGGGCTAGGGTTTGGGTTTTCGTTTGGCTTAGTTAGAGGGCTAGAGTTAAACCAATGTCTAGGGTTTGGGTTTTCGTTAGGCTTAGTTAGAGGGCTTGAGTTAAACCAATGTCTAGGGTTTGGGTTTTCGTTAGGCTTAGTTAGAGGGCTTGAGTTAAACGAATGTCTAGGGTTTGGGTTTTCGTTAGGCTTAGCTCGAGAGCTTGAGTTAAACCAATGTCTAGGGTTGGGTTTGAGTTTAGTTTTATGTTGAGGAGAATGTTTAGGTTTAGGCTTTTTCTGAAGTTTAGGTTTACTGTAAGACATTGATCTAGAGTTGGATTTAGGCTATGGGTTTGGTTTAGGGTTAGCTTTAGTTACAGGTTTTGAGTTTGGGGTTAGGTTTAGGGTCAGGGTTCTTGAAGAGGGTAATTAAAAACGGGTGAGGGGTAATTGACAAGGGGAAAATCTCCAGGGGGTTATGTTGGGGGAGGGAGAAGTTGTGGGTTTAATTGACCTGGGGGTAATGACCCAAATAAAAGCGTGCTTATAGGGAAATCAAATGTTAATAGATTGGTAGATTTTTAGCATGGTCACATAGTTTTTAGTACACTCGATGAACTCAATGATACTTTTTTTAGAACTAGTTTTAGCTTTAAATTTTTTATTTATTTTTAATACAGTATTTTTAGAATTATTAAATGATATTTTAATAACAGAAAAAAAAATCAATATTCTTACTTATTCTTCATACATTTCTCAAACGATTGATCTAAAATTATAGTTAAAATAAAGTAACTTTATTTAAAAAAAAATAACTCACCTATAAAGTATCTATCCTAAGATTCGACGAAACATAAACATACTTAACTCGATGCACATAATAATATAAATTATGCTGAATATTGTGGGTAGTAAACTCCATTGTGGTGCTGAAAATACAAAGAATAAACACGGTTCTCAATAATGTTAAAATATTGCTACTTCAAAGTGCAGTAAAACATGTTTAAAAAAACAGCATCTATATTAAAAAAAAAAAGTATTTTCCAGCCTTTCTAGTATGTTTATCAGCTTTGTCGAAGTATGTAATTAACAGTGTTTCTTCCAGACTTTTTTCTCTTTTTCTCCGGGGGGGGGGGGGCACTTGAAATTTTCGGAGGGGGGGGGGCGGACGCTCTAAAAGTATATATTTTCTATATAAATTATATACATTTCATTTCTTTCGGGCGGGGCGGGGGGGGGGGGGGTGAAGAGATGCCTGGAAGAAACTCTGGTAATTATTAAAGGGTACTTCAAATGGATAAATATCCCGATTCTGACACAGTGTTCATTTTTGTACGCATCTGTTTTGACTGAAAATATTTTAAGTAAAAAACACGATACCCAATATAGTTTGCATTATTTGCATTCCTGCACCTCTTTTCTACAATTTAAACAAACATTTCTCCGTTTTATTGCTAAAAAAACTGTTGACCTTATTTCGAAGGACGCATTTGAAAATTTAAAACAATTGTGGTTATTTTTTTTAAATAGCTTATTAAATTTTTTAACCAATGCTTTGAACATACAACTGCATTCATAGTTTTATAGATGTTTGTTGATAATTATTCTGTAAAAGCGTATCAATTGAAAATTACTTTGCTCTAAGTATCCAGTAACACAACATTTACATATCAAACCAGTGGCGTAGCTGGGTCGGGTGTCAGCCAGTGCGGCTCTTCGTGGTGACACCCCCACTCCCTTAACATATATATATATATATATATATATATATATATATATATATATATATATATATATATATATATATATATATATATATATATATATATATATATATATATACATATATATATATATATATATATATATATATATATATATATATATATATATATATATATATATATATATATATAATGTGAGTGCATGTGTATGTATTGTCGAGATGGTCAATTTGTACTTAAAAGACTTAAACTATAATCTTTTATTGCCTGAACTGGCGAAAAGCACATTTCTTTAAATATTTTACAACTTTTCGTCTTGGTGTCACCCCTCCCCCCTAAATGGTGTCACCCGCACCCACCGCCCCTGCCTCGCGATACCTCTGTGTCAAACTGACCTACGCATTGACCTTTCGATGCCCAGTACGCATTCACGCCATCAAACATGCACTGGAAGTATCCAGCCCCATGGAGATAGTAGCCCTGGTCGCAGACGAAATCACAGATGGTTCCAAATGTACTCTCACACTTCCTTCTCCAATCTCCATTATAAACGGTGGGGAGTTCTCCGCAGTGCAGAACTTGAGTAAAGTGTTAGGTATTTAATAGTATATTGAGTAAAGTGTTAGGTATTTAATAGTATATTGAGTACAGTGTTAGGTATTTAATAGTATATTGAGTAAAGTGTTAGGTATTTAATAGTATATTGAGTAAAGTGTTAGGTATTTAATAGTATATTGAGTAAAGTGTTAGTTATTTAATAGTATATTGAGTAAAGTGTTAGGTATTTAATAGTATATTGAGTAAAGTGTTAGATATTTAATAGTATATTAGAGTAAAGTAAAGTAAAGTTCCCTTTAAAACCTGACGGCTTATGGGGCAAGTGATGTAATGTTCACTTGTTTCTGTCACCTCGGCATATGAAGGGATAGTGTGGTCAGCACTATACTCTGCCACCTTTGAGTACCCTAAAGTGAGTTAGGTACCCAACAGAGCAGGGTGGACTCAAAGACGTTCCCTGATTTTTTAACCTGGATTCGAACTCGAGACTCTCGAGTAAGTAGTATAGATGTCTACCTCTAGATCACATATTTGAATACACTTCTGTGATCATATTATAAGGAATAAGATTTATTAAAGTTGCTCATTTATTTATAGAAAAGACACATTGTCTTTGTTATGGCTTATTTCACTAAAAGAAAAGCAAAAGAATCAACATTAATACAAGGGAGACGTTTAAAAAGCAACAGCTTACTTGAGCATGCTCCAGGGTTTGACCATAGACCGTCATCTTCACAAGTCGTGTATGTTTTACCTTTCGACTTGAAGCCCCAGTCACAGGTAAAGTGACAAACCTCGTACTTGTCTCCCTTACAGGGCAAAATCCAAGCACTGTTTTCAACAACTGGTGGGGGTCCACAGAACGTGCCGGACACTAAGATAGAACGAACGGTATTAAATTATTCTACTTTGTAGTCTACCCTCCCCCACCAACCGAAAATTTCAAGTGCCCCTCCAGAGAAAAAAAGTCTGGAAGAAACACTATGTCCATTTAGATAAAGCTAACTATAGCAGGATGGAGGCTCGAGCTAGAGACTAAGATAGAACGAACGGTATTAAATTATTCTACTTTGTAGTCTACCCCCCCCCCCCCCCACCAACCGAAAATTTCAAGTGCCGCTCCGGAGAAAAAAAAGTCTGGAAGAAACACTATGCCCATTTAGATAAAGCTAACTATAGAAGGATGGGGGCTCGAGCTAGAGACTAAGATAGAACGAACGGTATTTAATTATACTACTTTGTAGTCTACCCCCCCCCCCCCCCCACCAATCGCAAATTTCAAGTGCCCCTCCAGAGAAAAAAAGTCTGGAAGAAACACTATGTCCATTTAGATAAAGCTAACTATAGCAGGATGGTGACCCAAATCTCGAGCTAGAGACTAAGATAGAACGAACGGTATTAAATTATACTACTTTGTCGTCTACCCCCCCCCCCCCCCCCCCCCCCCCACCAACCGAAAATTTTAAGTGCCCCTCCGGAGAAAAAAAAAGTCTGGAAGAAACACTATGTCCATTTAGATAAAGCTAACTATAGCAGGATGGTGACCCAAATCTCGAGCTAGAGACTAACATAGAACGAACGGTATTAAATTATACTACTTTGTAGTCTACCCCCCCCCCCCCACCAACCGAAAATTTCAAGTGCCGCTCCGGAGAAAAAAAGTCTGGAAGAAACACTATGTCCATTTAGATAAAGCTAACTATAGCAGGATGGTGACCCAAATCTCGAGCTAGAGACTAAGATAGAACGAACGGTATTAAATTATTCTACTTTGTCGTCTACCCCCCCCCCCCCCACCAACCGAAAATTTCAAGTGCCGCTCCGGAGAAAAAAAAGTCTGGAAGAAACACTATGCCCATTTAGATAAAGCTAACTATAGAAGGATGGGGGCTCGAGCTAGAGACTAAGATAGAACGAACGGTATTTAATTATACTACTTTGTAGTCTACCCCCCCCCCCCACCAATCGCAAATTTCAAGTGCCCCTCCAGAGAAAAAAAGTCTGGAAGAAACACTATGTCCATTTAGATAAAGCTAACTATAGCAGGATGGTGACCCAAATCTCGAGCTAGAGACTAAGATAGAACGAACGGTATTAAATTATACTACTTTGTAGTCTACCCTCCCCCACCAACCGAAAATTTCAAGTGCCGCTCCGGAGAAAAAAAGTCTGGAAGAAACACTATGTCCATTTAGATAAAGCTAACTATAGCAGGATGGTGACCCAAATCTCGAGCTAGAGACTAAGATAGAACGAACGGTATTAAATTATTCTACTTTGTCGTCTACCCCCCCCCCCCACCAACCGAAAATTTCAAGTGCCGCTCCGGAGAAAAAAAGTCTGGAAGAAACACTATGTCCATTTAGATAAAGCTAACTATAGCAGGATGGTGACCCAAATCTCGAGCTAGAGACTAAGATAGAACGAACGGTATTAAATTATACTACTTTGTCGTCTACCCCCCCCCCCCCACCAACCGAAAATTTCAAGTGGCCCTCCGGAGAAAAAAAGTCTGGAAGAAACACTATGTCCATTTAGATAAAGCTAACTATAGCAGGATGGTGACCCAAATCTCGAGCTAGAGACTAAGATAGAACGAACGGTATTAAATTATTCTACTTTGTAGTCTACCCCCCCCCCACCAACCGAAAATTTCAAGTGCCCCTCCGGAGAAAAAAAGTCTGGAAGAAACACTATGTCCATTTAGATAAAGCTAACTATAGCAGGATGGTGACCCAAATCTCGAGCTAGAGACTAAGATAGAACGAACGGTATTTAATTATACTACTTTGTCGTCTACCCCCCCCCCCCCCCCCCCCCCCCACCAACCGAAAATTTCAAGTGCCGCTCCGGAGAAAAAAAGTCTGGAAGAAACACTATGTCCATTTAGATAAAGCTAACTACAGCAGGATGGTGACCCAAATCTCGAGCTAGAGACTAAGATAGAACGAACGGTATTAAATTATTCTACTTTGTCGTCTACCCCCCCCCCCCCCCCCCACCAACCGAAAATTTCAAGTGCCCCTCCGGAGAAAAAAAGTCTGGAAGAAACACTATGTCCATTTAGATAAAGCTAACTATAGCAGGATGGTGACCCAAATCTCGAGCTAGAGACTAAGATAGAACGAACGGTATTAAATTATACTACTTTGTCGTCTAAACCCCCCCCCCCCACCAACCGAAAATTTCAAGTGCCGCTCCGGAGAAAAAAAGTCTGGAAGAAACACTATGTCCATTTAGATAAAGCTAACTATAGCAGGATGGTGACCCAAATCTCGAGCTAGAGACTAAGATAGAACGAACGGTATTAAATTATTCTACTTTGTAATCCACCCTCCCCCACCAACCGAAAATTTCAAGTGCCCCTCCGGAGAAAAAAAGTCTGGAAGAAACACTATGTCCATTTAGATAAAGCTAACTATAGAAGGATGGGGGCTCGAGCTAGAGACTAAGATAGAACGAACGGTATTAAATTATTCTACTTTGTAGTCTACCCTCCCCCACCAACCGAAAATTTCAAGTGCCCCTCCAGAGAAAAAAAGTCCGGATGAAACAATATGTCCATTTAGATAAAGCTAACTATAGCAGGATGGTGACCCAAATCTCGAGTTAGAGACGAAGACAGAACGAACGGTATTAAATTATTCTACTTTGTCGTCTACCCCCCCCCCCCCCCACCAACCGAAAATTTCAAGTGCCGCTCCGGAGAAAAAAAGTCTGGAAGAAACACTATGTCCATTTAGATAAAGCTAACTATAGCAGGATGGTGACCCAAATCTCGAGCTAGAGACTAAGATAGAACGAACGGTATTTAATTATTCTACTTTGTAGTCTACCCTCCCCCCCCCCCCCCCCAAATGAAAATTTCAAGTGCCCCTCCAGAGAAAAAAAGTCTGGAAGAAACACTATGTCCATTTAGATAAAGCTAACTATAGAAGGATGGGGGCTCGAGCTAGAGACTAAGATAGAACGAACGGTATTTAATTATTCTACTTTGTAGTCTACCCTCCCCCCCCCCAAATGAAAATTTCAAGTGCCCCTCCAGAGAAAAAAAGTCTGGAAGAAACACTATGTCCATTTAGATAAAGCTAACTATAGCAGGATGGTGACCCAAATCTCGAGCTAGAGACTAAGATAGAACGAACGGTATTAAATTATACTACTTTGTCGTCTACCACCCCCCCCCACCAACCGAAAATTTCAAGTGCCCCTCCGGAGAAAAAAAGTCTGGAAGAAACACTATGTCCATTTAGATAAAGCTAACTATAGCAGGATGGTGACCCAAATCTCGAGCTAGAGACTAAGATAGAACGAACGGTATTAAATTATTCTACTTTGTAGTCTAACCCCCCCCCCCCCAACTGAAAATTTCAAGTGCCCCTCCGGAGAAAAAAAGTCTGGAAGAAACACTATGTCCATTTAGATAAAGCTAACTATAGCAGGATGGTGACCCAAATCTCGAGCTAGAGACTAAGATAGAACGAACGGTATTAAATTATTCTACTTTGTAGTCTACCCTCCCCCACCAACCGAAAATTTCAAGTGCCCCTTCGGAGAAAAAAAGTCTGGAAGAAACACTATGTCCATTTAGATAAAGCTAACTATAGCAGGATGGTGACCCAAATCTCGAGCTAGAGACTAAGATAGAACGAACGGTATTAAATTATACTACTTTGTCGTCTACCCCCCCCCCCCCCCCCCCACCAACCGAAAATTTCAAGTGCCGCTCCGGAGAAAAAAAGTCTGGAAGAAACACTATGTCCATTTAGATAAAGCTAACTATAGCAGGATGGTGACCCAAATCTCGAGCTAGAGACTAAGATAGAACGAACGGTATTAAATTATACTACTTTGTCGTCTACCCCCCCCCCCCCCCCACCAACCGAAAATTTCAAGTGCCGCTCCGGAGAAAAAAAGTCTGGAAGAAACACTATGTCCATTTAGATAAAGCTAACTATAGCAGGATGGTGACCCAAATCTCGAGCTAGAGACTAAGATAGAACGAACGGTATTAAATTATTCTACTTTGTAGTCTACCCTCCCCCACCAACCGAAAATTTCAAGTGCCCCTCCAGAGAAAAAAAGTCTGGAAGAAACACTATGTCCATTTAGATAAAGCTAACTATAGAAGGATGGAGGCTCGAGCTAGAGACTAATATAGAACGAACGGTATTAAATTATTCTACTTTGTAGTCTACCGCCCCCCCCCCCACCTCCCCGAAAAAATGGCATTTAGATAGAAAATATTTACTTTTAACAGTGTCCGCCCCCGCCCCGAGAATTTTACTCCGCCACCCTCCCCCTCGCGCCCCGAAAAATTCAAGTGCCCCCCCCCCCCCCCCCGAGAAAAAAAGTCCCGAAGAAACACTGTGTCCATTTAGATGATGCTAACTATCGCATGACTGTCCTGCCTCCCCTCAACAAAGTTACAAAACTGTGAGGCGTTAACTATACCACGCCTTAACCTTTAATGCAATTAATATCTATATGTATATCTTATCCTACCATTATCCCTATCACTTGCAATAAATTTAAGCGCTAGCTATAAATTAAGCCATAACCATAACGATAATACTAAGTCTAACACGAGGTTTAGCCTAATCCAATCGATAACATTTGGCTTGTCTCACTGGCTCTCTTGTAAGTAAAAGTAAAGTTCCCTTGCAAACCTGAAAGTTGACTTGTTTCTGTGACCTCGGCACACGAAGGGATAGTGTGGTCAGCACTGTGACCGGTCGCCTTTACTTACCCTAACGTGAGTTAGGTACACATCAGAGCTGAGTGAACTCAGGGACGGTCTACTGAGATTGGCTCTCTCGGGGCCCACTTTACTTGCAGTCCCGATCACCACCCCCACTCCCGTTTAACGACAAAGTATAAACTTATAATGTATATGTTAAATAAGTTTATAATTTAACAAGATCTCCCATTCCTAAAGTTTTAGGTGCCCATTGGGTATATATAAAATGGATTCAACGGTAACGTAGAAGCTATCGAAAGTTAACTGAGTCAAAATTATATCTGTTAAAAAAACACGTTTTCGTTTTCTATTTCTATCACACAACTTTTTGATCCTAGGTCCACTATACCGTTCATTAACGAACTTCTTCACCCCGACCCCCTCACTCCCCACTCCCACAAAATGTGTTGTTCAATGGCAAGGTGGTTAGGCTATTACCAGCAATTTTAAATTGTATTTTTACCAATTAATATATTTCTTTGATTAAAATTCATGGTGATAAATCGTTCCAGTACATACATATTTAATTGAGAGATATGGTAGTTATGGCTTTTCTAATAAAAATTTACAAATATTACACGAAGTCAGTACTAATCAAAGGTTGATAATGTGTATTACAAACGTCTAAAAATCGTCTTGGCACAATATGTGTTTTGTTCAAATTAATTACAAATAGCTATTGCATAATAAGACCTCTTATGCAATCGTTATTTTAGTTTAACAAACAATGTTATATATATATATATATATATATATATATATATATATATATATATATATATATATATATATATATATATATATATATACGTATTAGAATAAAAAAGTAAATAATCGACGGTCGCAATTACCTTGAGGTAGGGAACATAATATAAGGCATACAAAGATCCGCGTCACCGTCTGGTACATTTTATCATAGTTTTACCTGTTCACAGAAAACGACGCATACATGATTTGGAAGCATTGTGTGTGTTATTAAATTCAAAGGTAGCGTCCAGTTTAATGAAATGTAAAAATAAAAAGAAAACTATGTAATATAGTTTATCGGTTCTGGTCAGTATGATATATGCCCTACCTGACGCTTAACAGCTCTTAAGATTGCATGAGGCAGATTGGGGAAAGAGAAGCCGACCTGGCATAATTCTGACCTTTCTATCACAGCCAATGCCGGGGTTACTGAAACTGGTTCACTCTACATCAACTGCCTGATGACCTCTGGGTTTAAATAAAAGGAAGGTAACTTTAAGTCATTTTTATTAAATAAACGTAGCTACTAATGTTTTTTTAACCTAATTATCATGTTCTCACGTAATTTATCCATCCAATATATTTAAGAATGCTAGACTAGCATTGAAGAAATATTAAAGTTTATATTTTAAAATAAACTGATATAGGTCTAGAATTTAAAGCTCATCGTATAATAAAAGTCAAAATTTCACTTTGTGTTTACCAATATAGCGACAGTCTGCTACATTTTTTTATGGAAATATTATACTTGTATTACCATGATGGTGACATTCTTCTAACTGGTTAGGAGGAAAATGAACGCTCTTAATGCTAGTTTATGATTCTATTTTTTTCAATGCGCTAATATTTGGTGTCTTCCGGTTCACATTACATTTAGAACTATATTGAACGCATGGTAAAGGTGCAGAAAACTATAGTCAAATCAAAGATTTAATTTTTTTAAAATATAACATTAAGAACCGTCATAACATTGAGATAATTATATTTCATTACAATATTTTACTAATTTAAATTATACAAATACAAACAGAAACAAACTATATCTGATAAAAAGAAGTTTTACATATTTCATTACAATATTTTACTAATTTAAATTATACAAATACAAACAGAAACAAACTATATCTGATAAAAAGAAGTTTTACATATTTCATTACAATATTTTACTAATTTAAATTATACAAATACAAACAGAAACAAACTGTATCTGATAAAAAGAAGTTTTACATATTTCATTACAACACGTAGTTTGACTGTCAAATTGATAATGTCATTATTGCCAATAAACAGTAACAATCACAGAAAATGTTTTTTGATTCTTTGTTTTTTATGTATAGCCAAATTTATTAATTAAAATTACCCATAATTTCCTTTTAACTGCTATTTCTGAATGTCTTTTAAACAGATATTATTCAAATCAAAATAGATTAATGACATATGAGAAGTAACTTCGCTTTGTTGAACGGTGAAAAAAGAATTGTCGTTGCTATCCTCCCTTGCATTTTCCCTAAGAAACAATAAAAAAAAACCCAAAAAACTTGACAATTTGTCACGAGTATGTAATGTTTCCTCTTCACAAACAAATCCTTCAACATGCTTTGGTTATTTATATCTTCTCTGTAACGAAGCTTAACTTTACATATATCTTTTAAAACACAAGCAAGAGATTAGTAAATTAGAAATCTTAAATCATCTTATTTTTAAAAATTAACAACGTACTATGCCAAAGCTCATGTCATAGGTTAATGTACCAATAGTTATATTGGCGTTTGTGCCAAGTTTGAATAATAAATTACAGTTCAGAAGTACTG